>NC_041392.1:636220950-636221627 GCF_002162155.2 Triticum dicoccoides | reverse complement strand
CGGAGGGGTCGGGGTCGGCGGCAGCGTCGAAGGGGTGGCTCGAGGGCGTCCGAGCTCGTCTGGGTCCTCGTAGTCGAAGAGGAAGACGACGGCGGTCCTCCTGGGCGCCTCGGTTGGTCGTAGGGAGGCCGGCGGCCACATGCTTCGTGGGTCGGGGGGCGCGGGGGCGGCGGCGCGGGGGAGCGGGGGCGCGGCGCGAGGGAGCCGGTGCGGGTGTGGCGAGGGATGGAAGGGGATCTGGCGAGGGAGAGGGAAGGAGGTATCGGGCGAAGGGCCGGGTATCTAGCTATAGAGGGGGGAATGTTAGTAATGGCGCACCATTGAGGGGTGCGCCATAAAAACACTCATAGCAATGGCGCACCATTCTCTGTTGCGCCATTAGTAACTTTTTTTCTGATAGCAACGGCGCACCCTCCTCTGGTGCGCCATTAGTAACTTCTTTTTTTCATTATTTCTTGTTGCATCTAATAATTTGTTTTTTTATAAAATTTGTTATTTTCATGAGGACTAGAACAAAATATATCATCAAATATCATCAATTTTTTTTTAATATCATCAAATTTATTTTTTATTTTTAATTGAAAATATCATCAAATTTGTTATTTGAAAATATCATCAAATTTGTTATTTGAAAATATTATCAAAAAGCGGGGGAGGGTGCGGGGTATCGGCGGCCG
>NC_041392.1:636209506-636220940 GCF_002162155.2 Triticum dicoccoides | reverse complement strand
GGAGGGTGCGGAGTGTCGGCGGCGGCGGTGGATCGGGCCGGGGGAGGGTGCGGAGGGTCGGCGACGGCGGTGGAGCGGGCCAGGGGAGTGGTGGGTCATCGGCGGCGGTGGAGCAGGGGAGGGTGCGGGGGGCCGGGTGCTCGTCGGCGGTGGTGGAGGGGGATCGAGATCGAGTGTCCTCATGAATTTAAAAAGTGCCCGTGAAATTTAAAAATATTCATGATATCAAAAAGTGCCCATGAAATACAATCGAGAAATGAAGACTACGATTTAAATACAATCGATCTTAGCTAGCTATCTGTTCACAATCTTCTTGCCCTTCTTTTTCGCAAATGGAGTTCTTCTGTGGAACGGACGTCCTTTAGGTAGGGTGGTCCTGCTTCTTCTTGTGGTGTGTGCTGCTACTTCATCGTCGTCGTCATGTTCGATCTTCGGGTCGTCGTACTTGTCGAAGTCTTGCTCATTGGCTACTCCATCCATTCCGATGATCTTCCTTTTGCCTCTCCTCACAACAACACGACTGGGCTTTGACGGGTCAGTAATGAAGAAGCATTGGTCCACTTGGGAAGCCAGTACCCATGGCTCATTTTTCACGGTGACATTTGCGCCCGCGGTCTTGGATTTGGCTTCAAGTATAACCATGGTGGTGAAATACCAGTCTTCTTTTAGGACGCTCTTGGCCCATCTGACACGGAACATCGAGACCTTCTCTCCAGCGTAGCTCAGCTCCCAGATCTCCTCGATCCTTCCGTTGTATCTGTCCTTGTCGTTACCGGTGTAGGATTCCATCGTTACCCCGGAGTTCTGATAACCATCGCTCTTCATGTCCTTGTCCTCGGTGTAGAATGTGTAGCCGTTGATATCGTACGCCTCACAGGTCATCAGGTTGTGCTCGGCGCCCTGTGACAAGGCGAATATGAGTTGTTCTTCCGCGGAAGAATCCTCATGTAAAGGGTACAACAGAAGCTTCTGCTTGAACCAACACGTGAAACATGAGTTGTGCTCTTTGATTATATCTCCATTCGTCCTCTGTTGGCCTCGGTCATTGTACGTCTTCTCAATAAAGGTTTTGTGCTCTACCACCCAAGGATCGACCACGTCTTTGTGTTGTAGCATGACTAGGTTTCCTCTTTCAAAGTCAACGAGTCAACCCTCGAAGTCGACATGCATTTCGCGGCGACCCTCATGGTGACCCCATCCAGCGAGCCTGCCGAGGTGCCTGTTGACGGGCAGACCAACGGGGTTCTCGAGGCCTAGATAATTCGTGCAGTAGGAGATGCACTCTTCGGTCAGAAAGCCCCTGGCTATACTTCCCTCTGGACGTGAAAAGTTGCGAACGTATCCTTTGATGACACCATTCATCCTTTCGAACGGCATCATGTTGTGCAGGAACGTCGGCCCGAGGTGGATGATATCCTCCATGATATGGACCAGCAGATGCACCATAACATCGAAGAATGCGGGCGGGAAGTACATCTCAAGCTCGCATAGTATCTCCATGATCTCTTCCTGTAGCCTTCTGAGTTGCCTCACGCCAATCGACTTCCGAGAGATGACATCGAAAAAGTTGCATATGCCAAATAGCGTTTCACGGACGTGCGCGTCCATGATCCCACGGATTGCAACTGGAAGTATCTGCGTCATCAGCACGTGACAGGCGTGAGACTTCATCCCGCTGAACTTCTACTTCGCTGGGTCTAGGTATCTGCTTATCTTCCCCACGTAACCGTATGGAAGTTTTACTCCTACGAGGCAGGTGAAAAACTGCTCGATCTCCTCCTGACTTAGAGTGAAGCACGCGGGAGGGTAGTCACTTCCGGTCTTCTTGGCCTTTTTGCCTTTGCGACGAGTTTCTGTGTCCTGCTTCGCCTCATCATCATCATCATCATCATTAGCGTGAAGCTCCTGCCTGATGCCCATTGATTTCAAGTCTGCCCTTGCTTTTGGCCCATCTTTGGTCCTCTCTGGCATGTTGATCAGGGTACCAAGCAGACTCTCGAACACGTTCTTCGTGATATGCATGGCATCTAGGCTGTGAGGCACACGGTGGATCTTCTAGTACGGCAAGTCCCAGAAAATAGACCTCGTTTTCCATACCTTTAGCAGCGGCTCTGGCGCCTTTCGCTTCTTTCCCGGCTGTGGCGCCTTTTGCTTCTTTCCCGGGAGTGGGCAATCTTTCCAATTTTTCAACAGCTTGTCTATTTCCTCGCCGCTCCTCGTACGCAGGCATTTTTGGGGTTCGGTTTCACCATCAAACAGATCCTTGCGTTTCCTCCACGGGTCATCGTCGCGAAGCCACCTTCGATGTCCCATGAACATGGTTTTTGAAGATCCGGGATCTCTATCTAGCTGGCGATACGTTGTGTCATCCATGCACCTTACGCATCCAGAAAATCCGTGGACTACCTGCCCCGCGAGATATCTGTAACCGAGATAGTCATGCACCGTCGTGAGCAGTGCGGCTCTCATAGGGAAACATTCTTTCTCTGCGGTGTCCCACGTATTGGCTGGCGTTTTCCATAGCGTGTCTAGCTCCACTTTCAGCAGCCCTAGATACAGATTGATGTCGTTCCCTGGTTGTTTCGGCCCTTCAATTAGCATACTCATGTGAATGTACTTCCTCTTCATGCACAACCAGGGGGGAAGGTTGTATATCCACACAAACACAGGCCACATGCTATGTGTGCTTCCCTGGCTGCCAAACAGATTGACTCCATCGGTGCTCGCGCCCAGCACGATGTTCCTTGGATCCTTCCCAAATTCTAGGTATTCGAAGTTCAACGCTTGCCACTGGCTCGCATCCTTAGGGTGACTCAGCATCTTGTCTTTTTTATTTATCTCCGGATCATTTCTGTCATCTTCCCGCTTCTTCTCCTCCCTATCCGCGTGCCAACGGAGGAGCTTTGCTACCTTAGGGTCCGCGAAATACCGCTGCAGACAAGGAGTGATCGGAAAGTACCACACCGATTTTCGAGGAGCTTTATTCCTCTTCTTGTATTGAGTGACGCCGCACACCGGACATATGGTAGACTCCGCGTGCTCATCCCGATAAATGATGCAATTGTTCATGCACACATGGTATTTCACGTGCGGTAAATCCAGAGGACACACGATTTTCTTCGCCTCCTTGAAACTGGTCGGGCACTTGTTCCCCTTGGGAAGACGTTCGTGCCAAAATGACATGTTCTCGTCGAAGCATGCATCGTTCATTTTGTGTTTTACCTTCATCTCCAGAGCCATGAGCGTTACTTTTAGGCGGGTATCCTCGGGCCTGCATCCTTCATACAATGGAGTAACCGCGTCTATCTCCAGTTGATCCAGCTTGGCTTTCTCTCGGGCGGCAGCTCTTGCGTTATCCGTCTTCTTCAGAAGCACCTCTTGAATATGAGGGTCCTGCACCCAGCCTCCATCATCGTCTGCTCCGGCATCTTCATCTTCATGATCATGCCCTTCATCTTGATCTTCCTCATCATCATGTATGACATCTTCTACATGATGACTGTGTACAGCATCACCGTCGTGATCATGTCCTGGAGATTCTTCGTCTTCTCGCCCGCCCTCGCCGCGGTGGTACTTGTCTTGTTGCCCTTCCTCATTTCTTTCCCGGCCCCCATGGATGACTTCATAGTCATCTTCATCACCTTGCCACCGATAGCCATCCATGAAACCACGCAAGAGCAGGTGGTCCCGCACCTGCCCGGAATCCGGGTCCGCAATAAGGCTCTTCAGCTTGCATCTTCAACACAGACATCTTATCTCTGTCTCGTTCTTTTGAAGCATCTCGGCCTTCGCGGAGCTCAAAAACCTATTCATGATGCCTTTGGTCATCGTGTGGACCATGGTCGCCTGCGGGATAGAGCAAAACGATATTTTAGAACCAAGAAAAAATTTGGCATGACCTTCCCTAAAAATAGGACCAAAAAGAATGCATAGTGCCAAATTTCTCGCCGAAACGGAAATGAATCAACATTCCGGCAAAATATTGGCAACTATCACATTTCAAATACCGGTACCTGCAAACACAAACATATATGCAACACCACAAACACATGCAACACCACAAACATACATAGATCTAGCTAGGCCACAAAAAGTGCATGTGCACGTTGTTGGAGCAAGCTAGGGAGAAAAAAAGTAGATCTACATCATGAAGATAGCTTTCCCCTTACTTACCTATCAAAAAAAGGTAATTTCACCACTTAATTTTGATGAATATATGGTGGAAATGAGGTGAGGAGGAGGAGGCAGCCGAAAGCTTGGAGAAGGAGGTGGAGGGAATGAAGTGGGGAAAGTGAGTGGGTAGGTGTGGGGCTGTCCAAAATATCTTGTTGGGGTCCCAGGTTACTAATGGCGCACCACCTGCAAATGCGCCATTAGTAACCCTGGTTACTAATGGCGCACCTGCAGGTGGTGCGCCATTAGTAGTTTTGCAGAAAAGTAAAATATATATATATATACTAATGGCGCACTTTTACAGGATGCGCCATTAGTAGTTTAAACTAGTAATGGCGCACTATGAGACGGTGCGCCATTAGTAGTTTTGCAAAAAAAGAACAAAAAAAAATTCAGTACTGGCGCACTCCATGTCTGGTGCGCCATTACTAGTTAGAACTAGTAATGGCGCACTTCGGTAGGATGCGCCATTAGTATGTATGTAAAAATAATAAAAAAAATTATCACTAGTGGCGCACCTATTTTCTGGTGCGCCATTAGTGTCTCCACACTAATGGTGCATCAACAACTGGTGCGCCATTAGTATATAGTAGTGGCGCACTACTTCCCTGGTGTGCCATTAGTGTCAATCCTATCTATAGCCCTTTTCCTAGTAGTGCTTGATCCTTTTTTCTCAGGGGTGGTGAGTAAAATTGACTTACTAGCACAGTCGATGTTTCCTCCGTACTTCAATAGCCAATCCATGCCATTATATCCAATCCTTGTGACTCCAAAATTATTAGGTCCGAGGGAAAAACATGAATACCAATGGTTAATGGCAACCAATCACACCATCAGATGGCCATATACTCTACTCCTGGCGAGCTTACTAACATGGGTGACCTAAGGGCTAAGGTTGGCAACTTAAACTTGTCCACAAATCCCCTTGATATGCATGAATGCGATGCACCAGTGTCAAAAAGAACGAGAGCGGTAAATGACTTAATAAAAAACTTACCAATCACTGCGTCAGGCTGATCTTCAACTTCCTCCATGTTGATGTGGTTCACCTGACCTCTGGTGAAGGGATTGGGATTCTTCCCAGAGTTTCCATTTCCATTGCCATTCTTCAACTCAGAACAATCATTGGCGTAGTGTCCAGTCTTTCGGCACTTGTAACAAGTGACATGGCTCAGGTCCTTCTTAGCGGGTGTTGCTAGGTTGGAACGGTTCTGGTTGCTGCTTCCTCCATTCCCATTTCCATTCTTAGGGCCATTATGGTTATGTGAGCTTCCTCAATTGTGAGTGTGGCCTCCATGGTTATGGTGGGTATCACTACAAAAAAATACACTTCCGTGATGATACGTGTTTGTCACAGTAGGTCACGTTTTCTGTCATGCATGTACATCCATGACAAATTTATGACAGAACCAAGATAGTCATAGCTGTGCAGTCGTAGAAGTGTTCCATGACATTACCAAAATTATCATCATGGAAGTGTCCACTTCCATGACGATAAATCGCGCGTCACAGAAGTGCTTTCATCAAGGGTGACCGACACGTGGCATCCACCATAACAGAACGCCATTAAGCTACCGAGTCCGGTTTTGGATCTGATAACCCGTTAATAGCCCCGACCAATGGGGGTTTTCCACGTGTAAAATCATCATTGGCTGGAGGAAACATGTGTCCGGTCACCGTTGGGACAGATGTCACTCATCCAATGGGCGAGATGCGCTTATGAAATGTTAACACGTTGACCGGCCCAGAAGTGGCCCATAAAGTTTAAATGGGCCGGCCCAACTAAAGGCCCACAAGATTTTGCGGTCCATAATGGGCCGGCCCAGCAAAAGGCCCACGAGATTTTGCGGACCATAATGGGCCGGCCCAGCTAAAGGCCCACAAGATTTTGCCGACCATAATGGGCCGGCCCAGCTGAAGGCCCAAAATATTTTGATGACACTAGTAGGCCGGCCCATTAACAGGCTGCCATGTTTTGGGCCAAATGCCAACCCATATTTGATCCGGTCCGTTAACAGTCTGCCACCTTCCGGGCCTAATAAAGGCCCATATGAGATCCGGCCCGTTAAAAGCCTCCCACGTTCTGGGCCAAATTACGGCCCAGATCAGGTCCGGCCCTTTGACAGACTTTGGGCTAAATTATGGCCCATATCAGATTCGACCCGTCAACTGGACGCTATGCTTTGGGGCCCACTTGATAAAGGCCCATTTAGTAATTTGGCCTGATATTAGTTTCGGCCTGTTAAAGTCCTGTTTAACATTTCAGCCCTATATATATTTTGTCCTGTTAAAAGTCCGTCATATAGTTGGGCCTAACTACGGCCCCGTTTGCATCCAGCCTGCTCACAGATGATAATCTGATTGGGCCAAACAAGGACCGAGACAATTTTGGCCTGTTATAAGCCCATGATTTGATTGGCACAATCATGGGCCGGTGTTTATTTCGGCCTGCTGCTGGCCCGTGAGTTGTTCGACACTTTCTAGGCCCAACCTACTTTTCAGCCTCCTAAAAGCCCATTGTGTTTTCTTGGGAAAATAGGGCCGGCGGTTTACTCGGCCTATTAAAGTCCCGAATCTACTAGTGGGCCAGTTTACATTTAGGCCTGTTAACGGACCAAGATGATGGGGCCCATGATGCAGATCATACATAGTGATTTGCATGACGGCTCGATTATGTACCGTAATTTTACGATTTGGCCGGTTTACTGCGAAGACAAGATATATATACAGTAAAATAATCGCGGCATCGTGAATAAGAAAAAATCCTAGACTATACAATAAAGAAATTACGACATATTACATCCACTGGGCATCAAAGTTCGCCACTATGATAATAAAGCACAAGTAGATAGCAGATTACATACACTAGGCATCAAAGATCGCCACCAGTGAAATTAAACATGCCGACAAAATAATATACAAAACTGACAACACTTCAATAGAGTTCAAGAAAGGTTAGCCCTACTCGGGAGCTACAGCGCAAGCAGCTGAGCAAGCTGATGAGACTGCACTTGTTTGACACTTATATCCTCCTCACTCTGAAAGATAAACAAGCAGACAGATGACATATTTTGCACATATAAGTATCAGTGCTGACAATTCATCACATTTCTTACTGACAAATAAAGTGACACAATTTAAAATAGCATTAACACAACTAGTCACCAACCCGTGCGTTCGCACGGGCCAGCATATTTAGAATGTCAGCTATAATATCTCTTTATTTTTGGTGTAGCTCTATTCCGTGCTGCTCTAATGATGTCTAGTTGATTATCATTAGATTCTAGTATCGCGAGTTTGGAGCTTGCTTGCCGAGGAAGCAACCTTTTCCTATTTTGTTTTTGATTTTTTTACACATTTGGATTGTTTCATCACCTGGCATATTGCTACATTATGATTTGTTATGATTAAATAATCCACATCATTTAATGGGTATATGTTGTGGTAACAATTACCTTCCGCTTTTCTGCCTTTTTCCACTATGAGCTCGATGGATGTTGACTATGGCTAGTGAGTAGTACGGGTGGGAAATATTTTATTATTTTAGAAATAAAAGATATAAACCTAAGATCTACTCTAGATAAGGAGGCACTTTAGTAATTCGTTGACTTAAAAGGAAAGGCATTAATGATAAAGTATATCTAACATACAAATCTGATGTTCTCATACATTCTATGACAACCAAATTGTTACCAAATATTCCCGAATGTGCTATCTATCTTTTGATTCCTTGATAAACCTTAGTTCTGAAGGCATCGTGTCACTGATTGTTTATCACCCCATTACACATTGTTCGGAATCTTTAATATTTATGCTTCTGTGTAACTTCCTTTCTAGATTTTGCATCATCAAGACTGTATTTTTTTATTTTAAACATGTGGGATGCTTCCTCGTGCAGACTGATTCCATGAATTTTAGTTCATTTGTTTCCCGACTTCCCTCAGTGTTTGAGTCTTCACAAGGATGGATAACACGATTTGTGCTCCTTGTCCTAAAACTTTTAGTCTGGTTTATAATGACTTCATCATCAATCGACTCTTGCTTTATATTTTTTAAATAGGGAACATATTTACTTGCTCCTGCAAAAACATAAGAAAAATGTGTTAGTCAAAAAACTAAGACGTTTATAGTAATTCGATATGTCTACAAATTGTATTATGAAAGATTAGAAAAATACACAAAGAAAGCTTACATAGTTATCCTTTTGAATTCATTTGCTCATGCGAGTACTTGTTTTGATCCTTGAAATATCTCAGTTGCTTTGGTTTCTGAATGCTTCCTCGTATTATATCAACACCTTCACATCTATAGTTAATAAAATAAAAAAAATAAATATTTAGAAATATAAAGATGTTGTAGGACATGCCAGAAAACATTATTTATTGAGCCTATAAAGAAATTAGATCAACCGAAGCTAGATCCATACCAAAAGATCATAGACATGCATAAAGATGTTCGAGATAATGTGGGAATTTATCCTGTTCTACTCCTCATGATGGAGTCTTTAAGGGAGACTACATGGACATAAATATAATGTATTCATTTGTATGGTTGTAAAAGTCTATAAAAACACTATTTTTGATATCACATCCTATCATGATTTCATACCTAGGCAGGGACGTATAGGAATACACGCCACTTCCATATTTGAAAACAAAGAACAATGATGCATACATGGTACTGACATTGAGGGTAGTTAACATATATCATAAATCTGTAATCTTGCCATCAAAATAATGCAGAACCAAATATAAAGCTAGCTAGTTGTGAAGGCCCGTTCTGAAGCCTCTTGGCTAGCTTTCTTTCATGAGGTACCTAAGGTTCAGGAATGAATATAGAATGTTGAGTTACCTCCATTGGCCCAGCCATACTGGCCCTGCTTAGATGGTGGAATGATAAGATAGTTTCTCAATAATGACATCCGTGTGCATGATCATGTGTAGCATCCACTTTCTCCAAATTAGTTGTGTATTAAAGATGTGCTCTGTAGGCTTCTTACCTCCTGAAAATTTTACAAACATCCACACGTATAGGTTCCTTCTTCTTTCAAATATGAAAATATACACACGTCTGCCTATAGATAAGAGTTTAATATCCTTAGTCTACTTAGTCACATGTAAAATTAGAAACCTCCATTACCGATTGGTGACAACACAAAAGGTTATATCTATGCCTCAAATCTTAGAGTTGAGAGTCCCAAAGGATCAAGCAATGCCTTTTTCCATCGGCAAACTGTTCAAACTGAGAAGGTGTTATACTATCAATTGAATTGTGCAGAACCAAGTGCAAGTATAGGTTGATCAAGTGATGCTAGATTGAATCCCTAAAATAAAATAGAAGTAAAGAGAGTAGCCATCTACGTAACATGCACCGATGCACGCATATATAGAAAACATAATGTTTGATAGTCTGCTAGAGACAAAAACAACAATTATTTAGTTAGAACCTTGATGTGAAATTATACGTCGTTTTGTCGCTTGGATGCTTACCGGATTCAGCATGCATCAAATATTGTGGCCCTCCTTAGATGAGCAGTTGTTGGGGAGTCCACTGGCAATCAGAGGCTCCTCAGTCAGGGCTTCAATCCACGACTGGCCGACATCACAACTTTTGGCTACTGCCGCAACACATGGATGAGGTGTATGGGTACACAAAGACCAATGAGATTTCTCCCCCAGATTGCATGGCGAATCCAATGCAGGCACATGCGTGATAGTGAGATGAGATTTTAGTATAGAACAAAGAGAAGTCAATCTCACGTAAGTCACCTAATCCAATGCAGGCACAGGCGTGACAGTGAGATGAGATTTTAGTATAGAACAAAGAGAAGTCAATCTCACGTAAGTCACCTACAGGTAGAGAGAGGGGTGTCAATTAGGTGAGATTTTCCCCTTTGTTTCCTCTTTTTTTGCATGGAACAACATGGAAAGAGAAGTGTCCTTCACACGTTCTTGTTTCATAGAGCTGTGTAGGATGGAAACTATATGAAATATGTATTGATTGAAAAATCTGTATAAAAAATCAATAGAAAAAAGATTCGGCATCATTGCGATGGATGGGAAGCTCTTAAGAAGTTGATTTTGTTTGTAGAAGCAACATGTTCAATTTATAGGATCATCTAATGGCCATTGTACTCTGACCCGATCTGCACACCATACACGAAGAAAACGGTTGTACCATCTCCCTTTATCCCGTAGCAGTAGTAAGGCTACTAATGTGTCGCGCATGCTGCTAAAAATTGTATGTGAGCAGATTCAAGATTGAATCCGAATCCAATGACCAAATAACTAATTGGGTGGAGTTGTGAATTACACGACAATAAACAATTGAATCCTAATCCAGCAGAAAAGTTATGATAAACAGATCAAGAAAAACCAATCTGTACAAAATAGTGTGAGAAACGAATCTGATCTAGATGAGGAAATCAAATTTGAGGAAATAAGTCCCCTTACCACGCCAGATCCATGCCCCAACCTGCTTGCATGAGAGAGGATGAGCCGGTTGGATTGGAATAGTTTCCATGTGGGAGAGAGAGTAAGGGACGGGAGAATATTTCCTTTGGGGGAAGAGAGAAATAATAGGGAGGAGGGATCGGTGGAGTAGTACATGGCAGTTAGGATTCTCTTTTATTGGTAAAGTTAGGATCCTATCTCTTTGGTCACAAATTTGAGAAAGATACTGAGTCTTTTAAGGAAAAAAATCATGGAATTAAACAAAATTACAACAGATAAATGACTTGGTCCCACCAGATAAATGACTTCTTTTTCTATTAATATGTATATTATATGGGCTGATCTAAACCGTAATAATTTGGTCCCACCAGATTAACGACTCATATTTTCTAATTAATGTGGTAATTACTTGGGAGTCTGTAATTAGTATAGGTATAGATATGCTATTGTTCAGGTCAAGACATGGCAGGAAATGACATTGTGAAGGAGTTGGCGGCTTCACGACACCACTGGATTACAGATCAAGAACTCATAAGTATCAATGGTTAGTGTTCTGTCAATTTATCCCATTTCAGATTGGCAAAATAAGATCACTTGCTCTGTATAGTTTAATTTACATGGTATGAAGAAGGAACTTGGTTGTACAACTGAAAACTTAAATTGAGAAGGACAAACTTTTGTTTATGAAGTACATAATAAACTTTAAACATGCAATTTGATGCAAACACCAAAAATATACACAACAAAGTTTGAAGGCTTGAGAAGGACAAACTTACATTATTGGTGAAGGCAGGCTCTATAAAGCCCTT
>NC_041392.1:636203181-636209297 GCF_002162155.2 Triticum dicoccoides | reverse complement strand
TTTACCACAGAATCTTCTTCATAAGAATTGCCTTTATTTAACATTTTGTTAAGAGTAAATATAGATGTGACAATATAAGAAAAATGGAGAATATTTAAGATAAGATGAAGAGTGATGCTACATAACCAAGTAGCTATAAATCTAAGTACATCGATACAAGCAAAAGGTATAGCCAAGAGCCATGCAGAGCTAAACCTCTTCAGTACCATCGGTGTAATCCAACCTTATGGTAAGAGTAAATATATATCTTATGTGTAGAAAATGGAGGGAAAAGGAAAATAAGCTGCAGAGTGATGGTACATGAACAACTACCTGTCAATATAAGTACACTGATAAAGGATAATAGGTACTTACAAGAACAATGTAGAGCTAAATTTTTTGATTGGCATTGGATATATTCTACACTAATGTAACCATTCATACAGATCAGATAATTTGGAGCAAACAATTGATAAGCAAGCTATCATGCATACAGTTGTCACATAATGAACCAGGTATGTATGCAAGTATAGTGATACAGGATAACAGGTACCAACAAGAGCAAAGCAACGGGCAGCATATTTGCGATATCCTGTCGTTCTTTTCAAACCGGAATTCCTTTTCAAGCAGATTTACTGCAAAAAAGATCCGTAAGGCACATGCAGAAAAGTAGAAGTTCAATTTGTCATGCGATATCATAGACAATACCTCATCCTTGGAACGAGACCAGTGCATAACAAGGTTTTTCCATTCAATGTCTTCTAAATTTAGCACAGGAGACTTCACCTGAAATTCGTTTATAGACTTGCCATCAAAGTGTGATTTCCTCAGGTAACACCGATACTGCTGCAATGCTTCCTTAAAAAGTGCAAGAAAGCTTTGCTCGTCATGACTATCCAGATTGACCCTCGCCTACTAACAACAATGTAATGTAAATCATTGATGTGTTTAATCAGCAGAAAATAGGAAAATAATCACCATGAATAATAGCACTAACACGTAAGTGGGACAAGAAGATGTGAAAATGGTGTTTGTCTTCACTATAATCTTCCCATGATGGGAATATATGCACGTAGTCCCTAACAACATTGAAAGCATTGTCTTTTAAACTGGGAATAACTAGAATGGGGTTCCAATCTGCAGGATTTGGCTGTCTCTGCCATTGGGATAGGTCTTCGGCCGGTGGACTTGCTGTACTTTTTGCTGAAGTAGGATTTTTCTATGGTACGGCTGGTGCTATGGAAACTGAAATCGGCATACCTTTTGCTAGAGTACAGGTCCTGTGTGGTGGGGCTAGTGGTGTGGCCAGTGAAGTATGGGTACAGTCTGTTGGAGTCGGTCCTACGTTTTGTGTCACTCGTTGTACAACCAACACAAGTGGGGTGCTGTCTGATTTATCCGGCACAACCACGTTTTTCAAGGACTTTGCTGGTGCTCCTTCAGGTTCGGCAATCACCCTGTTCCTTTTTGATGTCTGATGCACAAGAACAACATTTGAGTGAAAAAACATGGTATGATGACGGATGGAATATGTATTGATAATGGATGGGCATGGCATCTTGACATATATGATGAGTAAACTAAGCAGATGGCGGTGCAACAAAGTAGAAGAAATGCAAGACAACATATGCAAGATACGTGCAATCAATAAAACCTTGCTAAATTAGAACAGGCACCTTGATGCGTGAATAGGATAGGCCATCTGCCTTTGACTCCTCGAGGTTAGAATAGTCATTAGGATCATATTTTGAACAAGAATGAATAGGTGGGGAGCGTATGAGTTTCATTGCATCTAGAATGGCACTCAATGCCTTGGTGCCAATTTTGCAAGTCATTGCAGTGTTTAGCTTCAGGAGTGGACTGCTGCTAGTGCGACACAAAGTAGCTACACAGATCATAGTGTAGATATAACGGGAAAACCGTAAGCATCAGAGTAAAATCAGCAAAGTGGAACTTGCTAGAATATATGTGCTAGTATTGCCGGTATGGCTAGAAAGGCTTCGGATACTAGCTCTCTTCAACTGAAGGTGCGGTACTGTTAATATCAGTGTAACTCTCAAAGGCGACACAACTCCTCGCATTTCCTTGCTATTCTTATAGGATTCAAGTGGGCATGCCACTACAAATCCTATTCCCATGTTTACAAAATCCTACGAATCAAAGAGGCCCGAAGAGTTCAAAGTGTCCATCACAACCGACCGTATAGACCTCTACACTGCAAATTTCCCTGCTCATCTTCACTACAAGGAACATACTGTACTACTATCATACCCCCTCCATTCGAAAATATAAGTCTTGGTAGAGATTTCCACTATGGATCACATACAGATGTATCCAGATACATTTTAGAGTGTAGATTCACTAATTTTGCTCCATATGTAGTCCATGGTGGAATCTATACAAAGACTTGTATTTAGGAACGGAGAGAGTACTTATTAAAGAAGAACGGAAGAGGAACATGCTAAAGAAGAGCAAGCAGATTTTGAATAATAAATGTTCGTTGCGCAGTGCCCACACATGATGAACCAGAGCGCATTAAGAAAACAACTCACTGTTGTCTCTCTATATGTGGTGCACGTGCTTTTTCAAAAGTAAAGTAGGAACATTAGCTGACCAATTAAATGTTATCTATTTTAGTAATATCAGGATCATATCAGATTCGTACTTGAGCAACAAGTTTGGAATTATGAGTGGCATGTTGTTTAGCTTGATGGATTCAGGAGCAGTGCTAAGCAGGAACGAATGGTACTGAATATAAAGGTATGTCTGCATGCAAGTCGCGTGACTTTTTTCATTTGGGTCAGTCGACCATTTCAGGCGGTTGGATGAAGATCCTATGTCTCCTAACCCTTCTTCTTCCTCGTATCTGATTCTTCCCATATAGAACACCGCACGGGCCGCCGGCCGGACCACCGGCCCCCACCGCCTGTGTTCCTCCGCCACCCCCACCCCCACCCCCACCCCCACCCGTGTCGAGTTTTCTTTGTTCGGCAAGGCCCCACCACCACCCCCACAACCACCATCCCCACCCGAGTCCCTTCGTTCACACTGGCGAACTCCGGCAAGCTCTGAAAAATCAACTGACCCAATTTTGAAATTTAGTCTACTGTGAGTTAACTAGTGTAGAATATAAAAGGGGAAAACCATAAGCATTGGGAGTATAGTGTTGAGCGTGCCATGGCGGATCTGAAGGTGCAAACCGGACAAAGGCAACTTCACAACCAATGTTTGCTTTCAACTAGTAAGTAAGTGATGGACAAGAAATCAGAGTAAAGCAGTGGCGATCTATTTTCTTGCTGCGATAAATAAGTTGAGCAGATACGAAAGAGTACCGCCTTTGGTGCAGTGCCATGTATGCATCTACTGAGAATTTGACGGTGTTGCGGTAGCGATGGCTGTCGGTGGCGTGGAAGCAGATCTAGGAGGATAGACGGTGGCGGCGGGGCGCAATGGACGAGATGGTCGTACGAGCGGCGCCGACAAGGTGGACGACAGCGAGGATGAAGCTAGAGGACAGGATGCAAGGATCCCGGTCCGAAGCCGTGGATGAGAGAGGTCGATCTCTTGTAATGGACGACGGCATCGGGGTATCAGCTCCGGCATGGTGGAGCAGGACGGCGGTGGATGGGGTGGCGGACGGAGGAGGCTGGGGTGGAGAGGGTGTTTTGGCGCCCACAAAGTACGAATGGGGAAATGGAGGTAGAGAGGAAGGGGGGAACCATGTCTTCAGGGCGCGCCTGTCTCAAATGCGAGGAAATTTACAAACTTAGCCCCCGTTTCAAATTTCCTACATCACAGCAATATTAGTCGGTTGGGGATAGGACGGTAATCTCGCATACACTGAATATTTGCCAACGAGAGTTTGTTTTTAGCGCCCACCATGTATGAATCGGGGAGGGAGTCGATTTCGGCCGAGGACACACTATGCTTTTGCGCCCACCATGTATGAATCCAAGTGAGAGGCGGTTATGTCACATTTGAGTGAAATCACAAACCTACCCCTATCGAAACCTATAGAAATCAAGCAGATAGGCTTTGCGTGGCAGGGATAGGTAGTAGTAATTTCCATCTCGCAGATTTTGGTTTCGGGCGGTTACTACGACTTTCCCCGCTTCCTTCAAATTTTGCAGAGTGCACGTTTACCGTGCCAACTCAATTCGAATCCCATTTGTATTCTATTTTTTCGGGCGGGATCCATTTTCGATTAGAATAAAATTCTATATACATCATTTTTTATATATACTTTCAAAAGCACAACACCCTTTATACATAAATATGGTTTACAAATGGCATGATCTCAGATTCATAAGGTTGTATCCATCAATTTGGATTTTCAAATATTTGAAACCACTTTATGTTCAAATCCAATGTATGCATTCCTCGCTAACTATCTCCAATTAATGTGTGTTTCATGCGGTTTTTTTACTTCTGAAACATGTATAATGTGTTTCACAGACGCAACATATAGTGTAATTCCGTTTAGACATTAATTGCATATAAACCATGCATTGTTTCTAATTAAAGAATCTATGGATCACCAATATTGATAAACTATATAACATTACACGTGTCCCCAAATTCAAATGAATATGCATGCTTGATACACCAATTTGCGTTATGATATTATCGATGTTGTGATCTCCAGTTTAAATATTTGAATCCCATTTAATCCAGCTATTCGTCTCATATAACTATCACGCATACTTATATAGGACTATCTCTCTAGACCTATACGCGTTCATCGTCTCTCGGGTATCTCTCGTGCTACTTGTATGTCGACAATGATCTTTTATCTTCATAACACACTAACGGTACTCTCTCCCTCGACCTTCATCACTCTATCTCTCTCTAAGTATATCTCGCTCCCTGCTATGTCTCTAACTATGATTCTCCATGTGGAATATCTTTCTCTCACACAAACACAAAACTTTGTCTCTCGGGGTCTCATTTATCTCTACTATTCCCCTGTGTGCCACTCGCACACCCCTCATACAGAGATGTCTTTCGCTCCTTAGGTATGAGAACCTACGACTCTTCCTCTTAAATATCTCTTTCTCACACGCAAACACAAACTCTGTCTCCCAGGGTCTCATATTTCTCCACTGTTCTCTTGTATGTCTCTCACACACACTCTCTCTCCCTAGAGATATCTTGCGTTCCCTCATATGTCTCTCTATCTATCACTCTCGTTGTGAAATATATTTCTCTCTCGCATACACAAAACCCTGTCTCTTGGGATCTCATTTATCTCCGATATTTGTTTGTATGTGAGTCACATGCACCCTACCTTCATCTCTCTCACACCCATACACATAACTCAGCCTTCTGATCCACTCGACTCCTATCTCTAACGCACACTAGCTAGCATCTTTATCTTTCTATTTATCTGTTTCTTCATCAACCTTCTTTCATTTATAGGTTGATCTCTTTTGCACAATAGTTGTGCCTCACTCCCTCTGCTCGCCATAGATGCATGCTCCAGCCCACGCCACTATCTCTTAAAGACAAAAACACATGCTCAATTGTCGGGCCTTCTTCCCTGCATTCTCACATGCATGCATATTGTCATACCGATCCGTCTCTCCCATGTCGTTGATCTTATGACTTATGTCTTCTTTCATTTATCTCGATCATGCGCGCGCGCACACACACACACACATCCCACGTATACATGTATACCTATCACACATGCACGCTCAAGGTCTCTGTGTCTCCATACGTAGTTAATTACCCTCAACCCTAACACCACATCGAATCGTTCTCCTCTTGCATGCACATAACTTCCGCCTGGATGGGTAAAACACACACTCACACTTAACAGTCTCCTTCTAGCTACCCCCTCTCACTCTTCCCCTATATCCCCGAAACTGATAAGACCATCCCTTCGTTTTATTTCCGCCTACATGGACCATCGATATATAGTAGTCTTCCTCGGTGTCTCTCGAACAAAACGTTCTCTCGATGTCGACTCCTCTCACGCGCACACACCTTCTCTTCCCTCTCTATGGGCATTTTCTCTCTCGCACCCCATCGTTGGTGGCCTCTACCATACACATCACCTCTCTATGATGAAGCCATGCACACTTAAATTACATCCACCACCAAGGACCCCATGACACACACACACACCCACCCAC
>NC_041392.1:636150854-636202657 GCF_002162155.2 Triticum dicoccoides | reverse complement strand
ATCACAAACACATGCAAACACACACACACACTAAGACTCCAGCTCTCTCTCTCTCTCACACACACACACACACACTGATACGTCTCCAACGTATCTATAAGTTTTGATTGCTCCATGCTATATTATCTACTGTTTTGGACATTATTGGGCTTTATTATCCACTTTTATATTACTTTTGGGACTAACCTATTGACCCAGAGCCCAGTGCCAGTTCTTCTTTTGTCCCTTGTTTCAGTGTTTCGAAGAAAAGGAATATCAATCGAAGTCGAAACGGAATGAAACCAACTGGAGAAGTTATTTTTGGAAGGAAAGCTACCGGAAAAACTTGGAGTGCACGTCAGGAAAGAAACGAGGGAGCCACGAGGAAGGGGGCGCGCCCTCCACCCTTGTGGGCCCCTCGTGGCTCCCCTGACGTACTTCTTTCACCTATATATACCCATAGACCCTAAAAACTTCGGGAAACAGAATAGATCTGGAGTTCCGCCGCTGCAAGCCTCTATAGCCACCCAAAACCTCTTGGGACCCTGTTCCGGCACCCTGCCGGAGGGGGGAACCCTCACCGGTGGCCATCTTCATCATCCCGGCGATCTGCATGATGAGGAGGGAGTAGTTCACCCTCGGGGCTGAGGGTATGTACCAGTAGCTATGTGTTTGATCTCTCTCTCTCTCTCTCTCGTGTTTTTTATTTGGCACGATCTTGATGTATCGCAAGCTTTGCTATTATAGTTGGATCTTATGTTGTTTCTCCCCCTCTACTCTGTTGTAATGGATTGAGTTTTCCCTTTGAAGTAATCTTATCGGATTGAGTCTCTAATGATTTGAGAACACTTGATGTATGTCTTGCCGTGCGTATCTGTGGTGACAATGGGATATCACGTGATTCACTTGATGTATGTTTTTGTGATCAACTTGCAGGTTCCGCCCATGAACTTATGCATAGGGGTTGGCACACCTTTTCGTCTTGATTCTCCGGTAGAAACTTTGGGGCACTCTTTGAGGTTCTATGTGTTGGTTGAATAGATGAATTTGAGATTGTGTGATGCATATCGTATAATCATACCCACGGATACTTGAGGTGACATTGGAGTATCTAGGTGACATTAGGGTTTTGGCAGATTTGTGTCTTAAGGTGTTATTCTAGTACAAACTCTAGGGCTGTTTGTGACACTTATAGGAATAGCCCAACGGATTGATTGGAAAGAATAACTTTAAGGTGGTTTCATACCCTACCATAATCTGTTCGTTTGTTCTCTGCTATTAGTGTCTTTGGAGTGACTCTTTGTTGCATGTTGAGGGATAGTTATATGATCCAATTATGTTATTATCGTTGAGAGAACTTGCACTAGTGAAAGTATGAACCCTAGGCCTTGTTTCCTAGCATTGCAATACCGTTTACGCTCACTTTTATCGCTTGCTACCTTGCTTTTTTTATATTTTCAGATTACAAAAACCTATATCTACCATCCATATTGCATTTGTATCACCATCTCTTTGCCGAACTAGTGCACCTATACAATTTACCATTGTATTGGGTGTGTTGGGGACACAAGAGACTCTTTGTTATTTGGTTGTAGGGTTGGCTGAGAGAGACTGAGGGAGTCCTGGATTAGGGGGTATCCGGACAGCCGGACTATAACCTTTGGCTGGACTGTTGGACTATGAAGATACAAGATTGAAGACCTCGTCCCGTGTCTGGATGGGACTCTCCTTGGCGTGGAAGGCAAGCTTGGCAGTACGGATATGTAGATATCCTTCCTTGTAACCGACTCTATGTAACCCTAGCCCCCTCCGGTGTCTATATAAACCGGAGGGTTTAGTCCATAGGACATAACAACAACAATCATACCATAGGCTAGCTTCTAGGGTTTAGCCTCTCTGATCTCGTGGTAGGTCAAATCTTGTACTACCCATATCATCAATATCAATCAAGCAGGAGTAGGGTTTTACCTCCATCGAGAGGGCCCGAACATGGGTAAAAACATCGTGTCCCTTGTCTCCTGTTACCATCCGCCTAGACGCATAGTTTGGGACCCCCTACCCGAGATCCGCCGGTTTTGACACCGACATTGGTGCTTTCATTGAGAGTTCCTCTGTGTCGTCATCGATAGGCTTGATGGCTCCTTCAATCATCAATAGCAATGCAGTCCAGAGTGAGACTTTTCTCCTTGGACAGATCTTCGTATTCGGCGGCTTCATACTGCGGGCCAACTCGCTTGGCCATCTGGAGCAGATCAAAAGTTATGCCCCTGGCCACTAGGTCAGGTTTGGAAGCTTAAACTACACAACCGACATCTACGAAGACTTTATCTTCAACGGATTCGAGCCCCCGCCAAGTGCGCTGCACTTTTATGATGAGCATGATTTAGCTCTGCCATCGGACAGTGTTCTGGAGATCGCACCTGCAACCACTTCGACCTTCAATTTGGAGCCAGACGCGCCATCCGTGGACGGGTGGCTAGACCCCGCACCGGAGGCCGCATTCTCAGCGGCGATCGAGCCGAATACCAACCTTACTGAGGGAGTCCTGGATTAGGGGGTGTCCGGATAGCCGGACTATGACCTTTGGCTGGACTCTTGGACTGTGAAGATACAAGATTGAAGACTTCGTCCCATGTTCGGATGGGACTTTCCTTGGCGTGGAAGGCAAGCTTGGCAGTACGGATACGTAGATTTCCTCCCATTGTAACCAACTCTGTGTAACCCTAGCCTCCTCTTGTGTCTATATAAACCGGAGGGTTTAGTCCGTAGGACACAAAAAACAACAACAATCATACCATAGGCTAGCTTCTAGGGTTTAGCCTCTCTGATCTCGTGGTAGATCTACTCTTGTACTACCCATATCATCAATATTAATCAAGCAGGAGTAGGGTTTTACCTCCATCGAGAGGGCCCGAACCTAGGTAAAAACATTATGTCCCTTTTCTCCTGTTACCATCCTCCTAGACGCACAGTTCGGGACCCCCTACCCGAGATCCGCCGGTTTTGACACCGACATTGGTGCTTTGATTGAGAGTTCCTCTATGTCGTCATCGTCAGGCTTGATGGCTCCTTCGATCATTGTTAGCGATGCGGTCCAGGGTGAGACTTTTCTCCCCGGACAGATCTTTGTATTCGGCGGCTTTGCACTGCGGGCCAATTCGTTTGGCCATCTGGAGCAGATAGAAAGCTACGCCCCTGGCCATCAGGTCAGGTTTGGAATCCTAAACTACATGGCCGATATCCGTGGAGACTCTATCTTCGATGGGTTCGAGCCCTTGCCGAGTGCGCCTCACTGTCACGATGGGCATGATTTAGCTCTGCCGCCGAACAGTGCCCCGGAGGCCGCACCCGCACCCCCTCCGACCTTCAATTCGGAGCCAACTGCGCCGACCGAGAGCGGGTGGCTAGACCCCGCTGCGGAGGCTGCAGTCTCAACGGCGATCGAGCCGAACACCAGCCTTATCCTTTGCGAGGCCTGTGACTCCATATTGCCGGACTCTTCTCCGGACTCTGAACCCTCTGTGCCCTTGCCAATCGAATCTGATTGGGCGCCAGTCATGGAGTTCACCGCCGCGGATATCTTTCAGCACTCGCCTTTTGGCGACATACTGAATTCACTAAGGTCTCTCTCTTTGTCAGGAGAGTCCTGGCCGGATCATGACCGACAGAGTTGGGATGCGGACGACGAAGAAATTCGACGCCCACCCACCACCCACTTCATAGCCACTATCGATGATTTAACCGACATGCTCGACTTCGACTCCGAAGACATCGACGGTATGGACGACGATGCAGGAGACGAACAGGAACCAGCGCCCATAGGGCACTGGAAAGCCACCTCGTCGTATGGCATATATATGGTGGACACACCCAAAGAGGGCAATGGCGACGGAACAGCGGAGGATAACCCCTCCAAGAAGCAACCTAAGCGCCGACGTCAGCGACACCGCTCTAAGTCCCGCCAGAGCAAAGACGGTGATTCCGGCACAGGAGATAATAACACTCTGGATAGCGCCGAAGACAACTCCCTCCAGCAAGATTCAGCGCAGGAGGATGGAGAAGCCAGCCCCCCTAAGAGAGCGGCAGATAAAGAAGAGGAGGATAATTACATGCCTCCCTCCGAAGATGAGGCAAGCCTCGACGACGACGAATTCGTCGTGCCTGAGGATCCCGTTGAGCAAGAGTGCTTCAAGCGCAGGCTTATGGCCATGACAAATAGCCTTAAGAAAAAGCAGCAGCAGCTTAGAGCTGATCAAGACTTGCTAGCAAACAGATGGACTGAAGTCCTTGCGGCCGAGGAACACGAACTCGAACGCCCCTCCAAGAGCTACCCAAAGCGCAGGTTGCTACACCGATTAGAGGAGGAAGCATCTAAACCTACATCTCCAATGCATGACGCGGCGGACCGGCCACCTCGTGGCCGCGATAGAGAGGCCTCACGGCCCACAACTCAAGCTGCACCCCGGCGTCGCTCAAAAAATACCAAGGAACAGGGAAATGCGCTAGACCTGCGAGATATGTTGGAGGACAAAGCAAGGCAAACAAGATCGATCTACGGATCGCGTGGGAGCCCCACGACACGAGACGATAACCGTCACCCGGATACAATAGAAGTAAATCCGGCCGGGCCAAACACAACAGACAAAGCTCATTCGAGCTACGTCGTGATATAGCCCAATACAGAGGCGCCGCACACCCGCTATGCTTCACAGATGAAGTAATGGATCATCAGATCCCAGTGGGTTTCAAACCCATAAATATCGAGTCATACGATGGCACGACAGATCCTGCGGTATGGATTGAGGACTATCTCCTTCATATCCACATGGCCCGTGGCGATGATCTACACGCCATCAAATACCTCCCACTCAAGCTTAAAGGACCAGCTCGGCATTGGCTTAACAACTTGCCATCAGAATCCATTGGGTGTTGGGAAGACCTGGAAGCCGCATTCCTCGACAATTTCCAGGGCACCTATGTGCAACCGCCAGACGTCGATGACCCGAGCCACATAATTCAGCAGCCAGAGGAATCGGCCAGACAATTCTGGACATGGTTCCTAACCAAGAAAAATCAAATCATCGACTGTCTGGACGGAGAGGCCCTAGCGGCTTTCAAGCATAACATCCGCGACGAGTGGCTTGCCCGGCACCTTGGACAGGAAAAGCCGAAATCTATGGCAGCCCTCACGACACTCATGACCCGCTTTTGCACGGGAGAAGACAGCTGGCTGGCTCGTAGCAATAACATGTCAAAGGACCCTGGTAATTCGGATACCAAGGACATCAATGGTAGGTCGCGCCGCAACAAGCACAAGCTCTGCATTAACATCGAAAATACCGAGGATACGGCAGTTAATGCCGGATTCAGAGGCTCCAAGCCTGGTCATCGTAAAAAACCCTTTAAAAGAAGCACTCCGGGCCTGTCCAGTTTGGACCGTATACTCGATCGCTCGTGCCAAATACATGGCACCCCCGAAAAGCCAGCCAATCACACCAACAGGGATTGTTGGGTGTTCAAGCAGGCCAGTAAGATAAACGCCGAAAACAGAGACAAGGGGCTACATAGTGATGACGAGGAGGAGCCCCGGCTGCCGAACAATAGAGGACAGAAGGGATTCCCCCCACAAGTACGAACAGTGAACATGATATACGCGACCCACATCCCCAAGAGGGAGCGGAAGCGTGCGTTAAGGGACGTATACGCGTTGGAGCCAGTCGCCCCAAAGTTCAACCCATGGTCCTCCTGCCCGATCACTTTCGATCGAAGGGACCACCCCACTAGCATCCGCCA
The DNA here is from genome assembly GCF_002162155.2 of Triticum dicoccoides. Classification (NCBI taxonomy): domain Eukaryota; kingdom Viridiplantae; phylum Streptophyta; class Magnoliopsida; order Poales; family Poaceae; genus Triticum; species Triticum dicoccoides. The sequence goes on along the minus strand of NC_041392.1, from coordinate 636,196,885 downwards.
TGGCGGATTTGCCGCATTGGTTCTAGACCCAATCATTGACGGATTTCACCTCACCCTAGTCCTTATGGACGGTGGTAGCAGCCTGAACCTGCTTTATCAGGACACAGTGCGGAAAATGGGCATAGATCCCTCAAGGATTAAACCCACAAAAACGACCTTTAAGGGCGTCATACCAGGTGCAGAGGCCAGCTGCACAGGCTCAGTTACACTTGAAGTGGTCTTCGGATCCCCGGATAATTTCTGAAGCGAGGAGTTAATCTTCGACATAGTCCCGTTCCGCAGTGGCTATCACGCACTGCTCGGGCGAACCGCATGTTGAAGTTCAACGCGGTGCCGCACTACGCATACCTCAAGCTCAAGATGCCAGGACCTCGGGGAGTTATCACAGTCAATGGAAACACTGAACGCTCTCTCCGAATAGAGGAGCACATGGCGGCCCTCGCGGCGGAAGTACAAGGCAGCCCTTTCAAGGCAATTCTCCAGTCCGGCGATAAAACGTCCGGACGCCGTCAAGCGCGCCCGGAGTAACCTACAACAAGACCGCCCGGCAGGTTCTGAGCAAGCGTAGCAATGCGGCCCCAACCCCAGCCCTCGCGAAATGGCGAAATCAGTGCTACGCGTACATAATTACGCTCTGAAAATACCATGGGCACTGGGGGAGGGGCACAACCACGGCACGCCCAAAACGCGGCTCAACCGCACTAGGGGCTGCCGATTTTACCATTTTTCTCACTTTCAGGACTTTGATCTTCGGAAGACCTGCTCGGCATTACAATTGCCGAACACACGATGCAACAACCAGGGAGGCAGAAAGCTACGCCGCACTATGGAACTCCCAGGTGGTCTCTATAACGAGCAAAATACCTGTTTTACATGCCATTCCACAGCTCGCCCCTGGAGGGGACATGCTAAATAGCTCCATCTCCTGCTTACCGCACTATTTGTATCGTTCTGCTTTTAATGCACTTTTCTCAAATAAAAACTGCTTAGCCTTAGACTATTATTGCATTCTCTATTCATTGCTTTTTATGTATACATGTTCATTTGTGACATTCAGCACCCGTACACTTTGGTACGGCTAATACGCCAGGGGCTTAATGTCAGGACCCCGACTCAATGCCACATCAATCTAGCATGTAACACCTCATATCACTTTGCGGCCTCACGCACGGTATTCCCACGGGTGTCGCCTTACCTTTGCCCGGGACCATTTGCGCCTTTTGGCACACGTATATGACAGTGTCACTAGCATCCATATGATAAGGAGCCCGGGCTGACATGGCTAGTCGTAAACCCAAAGTGGCACTAACTTACAGGGACAGGCATCCATGACCCAGCATCGAACGTGTCGGTCATCAGCGAGTGAATCCAGGCTATAGCACTGGGCTAGCAGGACTCCGGTGAACCGGGCTGTAGCGGGCTAACAGGACTCCGGTATTCATCGCGTGACATTTCCCCGAAGGGACAGACACAGGAACGAAGAAGGACACATGCCGGCCAGCCTAAGTGTTCTGGAGTAGTAGCAAGCTACCATGGCTCAGTGGAAACACTAGGAGACATTTCCCGGTAAGAGAGGCTACTAAGGATAAACAACTAGATAGCCAGATCCCACACATACCAAGCATTTCAATAACATACACACAATATGCTCGATATGTGCAAATACAACATGGCATCACAAGATGACTCTACGACTCAAGTATTTATTCAATAGGCTCCGAGGAGAGAGATATTACAAACAGGGGTCTCATGACCCAACATTCAGAGCATACAAGTCAAAGCACATGCGGAAGCTTAACATGTCTGAGTATAGACAACTATAAAATGAAAAAGGTTGAGAAGCCTGACTATCTACCAGATCCTGCCGAGGGCACAAGATCGTAGCTGAGGTAACAAGCTAAACGTCGAAGTCCACGCGGTACTACTAGCGAGACCGAAATCTCTCTACAAAAACATAAAATAGGCAAACGTGAGTACAAATGTACCCAGCAAGACTTACATCAGAACTAACTACATATGCATCATTATCAACAAAGGGATGGTGGGGGTTTAACTGCAGCAAGCCAGCTTTGACTCGGTGGCTATCCTGAACTACGGCTGCAAGTAACTCTTTTGAGGTGGCGCACACGAGTCCACATATTCACCAACCAATACACCACTATGGAACCGCTCCCGTCTCCCTACGAGAATGCCATCCATAGCACTCACGCTTATCTTGCGTATTTTAGAGTATCCACTTTCACTTGTCTATGAACTGATATAGGCAACCCAGAAGTCCTTTTCCGCGGACACGGCTATTCGAATAGATGATGTTAACCCTGCAGGGGTGTACTTCTTCACACACGCTCTCACCACTTACCGCCGTTTACACGACATGTACTCGGCAACCTTCAAGCGGAAGCCCAACGTGGGTGTCGGCCACGACCTACCTAAACACTCAAGTCTCTAGTCCAGGTTTATGGCCTATTCAGGTTCCATCCATGAGGAGATCCGGCCGGGGTTTCGCTCACAGCCCCAAACGATGTGAACAGGGTTCCCGAGATACCTAACGGGTATCCGGTACACCGTGCCACGTACCTACCGCATCACAGCCCACCCCTACGGTCAGCGCTATCCACGGCCTCCAGTAGGCTACAAACACCAGAAACTACTTGCAACTCCTGGACAGAGGACTAGGGTGAATAAGAAGCCGAGAGGGTCCATTGGTTTCGGGCCCAATGCGTGGTAGTAGCTGAATCATGGATCACAAACACAGAACTCAGTTCCTGAGGACGGCTGCAATGAGACAACCCACCATGTACTCCTACATGGCCTCTCACCGCTACCTTTACCAAATCGTATTCGCACACTTAGCTCACACACAGTAGGACATGTTCACACACCTCTGATTCATCCCCGATGAATCAGACCTGACTCAACTCTAAGCAGTAGCAGGCATGACAAACAAGCATGAATGAGTAGGCACAACAGGGCTCAAACAACTCCTACTCATGCTAGTGGGTTTCATCTATTTACTGTGGCAACGACAGGTCATGCAAAGGATAAAGGGGTTCAGCTACCGCAGCAAGTAACTGATGAATCGGTGTTGTCCTAATGCAGTAAAAGAGAGCAGGAGCGAGAGAGTAGGATTGTATCGGAATGAACAAGGGGGTTTTGCTTGCCTGGCACTTCTGAAGATAACATTCAGTCTTCATCAGTGTCAACGATCACATCATCGGTACATCGTCTATTGAGGGGGAACAACACCGGCAAACACAGAAGAAACACGATCAATGCAATGCAACAATATGATGCATGATGATGACATGGCAATATGCTGGTGTTTGGGGCTAATGCACTTAGCTATGATTTAAATGAAGTTGGTTTGAATCCAAGATTCAAATTCAAACTCCACATGTGGTTATTTAAATGCCATTTAATTGAATTGTCCTAAACAGTGGTCATAAGTTGTTCTAACATGCATGAAAATAGTACAGATGGATAGATTGGATTTTCTGATCATTTTTCATATATAAAATATTTAATTTGGAGTTACGGTTGAATTTCTATCAATTTTAGAAGTTTATACAATTTTCTGAATAAAAATAAATCCAGAAAACATTACTGCGTCAGCATGATGTTGGCATGACATCAGCAGGTCAACAGGGGCTGGTCCGGTCAAACCTGACCAGTGGGGCCCACTGGTCAGTGACTCAGGTGACTAACAGAGTTAATTAATTCTAACTAATCAAATTAATAGCCACGGGGCCCGCTGTCAGTGTCAGCAGGGCTAATTAGTTTAACTAATTCAATTAGTACTAATCCTAATTAACTAACAGAGCAATTGGCACTAATTAAAATCCTACACTAATTCAGTCAAAGGCCGGCCCCACATGTCATGGACACAGGGGGGGTCCCGCCGTGGTCAAAGTGGGTCAAACCCACCGGCGACATGACGCCGGCGAGGCCCGAGACGGCGGCGCAAACCGGAAACGCGCTACAGGGCACGGGCGAGGCCGTGCTTGGGCTCGTTGGAGAGCCCTTGCTGGTGCGCATCGAACGGTGGTGGTGGCCGTGCCTGTGGTGGCCGGTACCGACGACGGCGAGCTCGTGAGCGGCGGCCGGAGTTCGGGTGCGGTCGGGTTCGGCGCTGCTGCTCGCAGACGAGGGAGCTGAGGCGCTGGAGGGGCTCTACGGGTCACTGGGGTCATCAGGAGCACTCGGAGGCAATGAGCGCAGGTGGAGGAGCTCGGGAGCACGAAGCTCACCGGCCATGGCGGACGGCGGCCTCGGGTGCTCGTGGGGCGGCGGCTACAGGGCACGCGTGAGAGAGAGAGGTGAGGGGAAAGGAAGAGGGGCTCACGGCGGACTCGCAGAGCAGCTCAATGGGCTCGGGGAAGCTTCTGCGACGGAGAATTGACGACGGCGATCTCCGGTGGCCGACGAGGGGAACGGCGGTGCTTGCGACGTCCAGGGGCTTCCGGCGTCGGACGGCTCGGTGAGGAGGAAGAGAGGGATGAGGCAGAGCCCGTGGGCGTGTCGGAGAGGCGAGGCGGTGGCTGTGGCCGCGGCGAACGGCGTCAGTGGCGACGGCCGTGCGTGTGAGAGAGAGACAGAGGAGGGGATGAGGCGAGGGAGAGTGCGAGAGGGAGTAGGGGCAGCGTGGCGTCATCCAGGCACGGGGTCAGGGAGGAGGACGAGCCTCCAGCGCGAAGCAGGAGGTGGCCAGAGCAGGGTGGAGGTGGCGCGCGCGGCGGCGTTGCGGTGTCCCTCCTCTGCCTACTGGCACGAGGAGGAAGGCGACAGGGGGAGGTGCCTGGTGGGCTGGGCCGCACCGGTGGGCTGCCAGCACAGGAGCTGGGCCGGTTGCTGGCGCCAGGTGGGGCGCTAGGTAAGTCCAGGTGGGTTCTCTCTCTCTCTTTTTTATATTACTGTTCTGTTTTTCTTTTATTTAATCTTTTGCCACTGTTTTGAATTTAAAATAATCCAAACAATGCCAAAAACTCCTCTGAATATTTTTATTTTGCTAGATGGACTTTTCCAAAAGCTCATAAAATATTTCAGGGGTATTTGAAATTATATTCTAATTATATGAATATAATTCAAATTCAAATAGCTAATGATTTAAATTCAAAGTCCCAAGATTAAGTCCTTAAAAATGTTCAATATTTTGGTTGGGACCAGAACCCTTTCCAAAAATTATCAAACATTTAAGAAGAGCATTTTGGAACAATGAATGAGATTTTAGGGTTTTTGCCCTTCTTTTATTTAGGGTTTTGAGGCTTCCAAATTTCCCCAGTTCAAGTTTCAGAAATTTAAACATGATGCAAACACTAAGCAGCACCAGAAGCTAGGGATGTGACAACTCGCCCCCACTAAACAAGAATCTCGTCCCTAGATTCAAGCGTAGGGTAAGATGAAGGGGAAACGCAAACTAGTACAATCTTCACGATCCAGGTTGCACTTCAAATGAATGTTGATTCAGTCACCATCTTTGTCTCGACGTCTTCCTCTGAGAACTCCAGCTAACATGACGAGAAGAGGGAAGGAAAACTCTAGAAGAATCTATCTTCTCGAAGACCGAACAATTCAGGATCAACTCATGGGATGAGACATTGTCACATCTCTCGAGCTGAGACACGAAGCATACATCTGAGGAAATGGAGTGAGACAGATGACGAGGGCTCACTAGGTAGACAACAATTCCACACCTAAGAAGGTGGTAAACGATTGTCAACGTAGCGAGGAGTTGAGTTGCCATGATACCACGACGAAACATCCTGGAGGAGGGTGATTCGTAGATTATCCCCTTAAGTGGCAAAAAGAATTACCTTTGATTCAGAGATCATTGAGACTCTTTAAACCAGCCTAAGGCAATTCTCGAGCGATCGTTTCGAGGGGGTCGGTAGAATGGCATACTCGGACTTGGATGATGTGGATTACCTTGTTGAAGACAACGTAATGGATGATTTTGCTTACCACCGGAAATGGAAGAGACCCATGGTAGAATGGCACAATGGCGGTGCAAGCTGGGAACAGAATGCAAATGCTGGGAATGATTCTGGTAACTGGGGAAGAACCCAACAATAGAGAGTGAATTCACTGTTTGAAAAGGTCATAGCATTGCCGAGGAAACTGAGAGCACTATACAGTTAATGCCGATGATCAAACCTAGCACTTGCGCGTGCTCTCAAGAACTTGAGCATTTCCATAATCATCAAGATTTTACCAATATCCGTGTCAAAGATCCTGGCAACACATCATACTACCATGATGAATACCGGTGGAAGATGTAGATGCAAAGGAAGATAACACTTTCTCAGATTTCACCTTGGCAGAGCCAAGGAAACAAAATCTAGATGATCGACCGAGAGACATTTAGCACTCCGCTTCTAATGTTCTCCTTGATGTACTAGCGTATCCCATTCCTTGAAATGGTCTGGTATCTAGAACATCAGGTAAAGGTTGGAATTCGGGAACACAAAAGAAATCCATAAGGAACATCTAAGGAGTAAATCCTACGAAGTCCTTATGGGGAGGTGGCCAACTTCCTCAAACAAGATATTACAATAACCGGTCTTCCGGCTGGGTGTGTTGGCCACGACATCCACTTTACCGGTTATAGAGGGACCAATATTGTAGTTCTTGGGAAACATTCCAACCATCATATCTGCCTGAGATTCAGATCCGGTTGGTGTCAGAATATTCTAGACTCATCGAGTCTAGGAAGAGAAATGAAAGTTTGCAACACAAATCGACGAGATGACGTTGCAAGATTCTCGGAAAATGAATTACGATAGCAAGCTCCAAAACATGAGCTGGTTCTGCTACAACATGTGAACATGTTGTCCAAGACAAGCATGACCACAAAGTAGTCTTATAATAAAACACTACCGAGTTCAGGAAAGGGAACCATCATCGAGGATTTCGAAGTCCTTGCATAAGGCATGCTCTTAAGAAGGAACTTTTCCTCCTTGAACAATTCAATCAGTGGCTTGGTGTGCTCGGGACACATATGGAATGAAGGTTGCAAGTCTCCAGACCACAGAATACTTCGCACGTATGCATGACTGACTTGGGATGATTCCAGAGGAAGCAAAACTAACTTTCTCAAATTCACGGCGGCAACTTTCACCAAATGCACGTGTATAAGAGGAAGTCACTCCTTTCATCAAACACATACTTCATGAGCTAGCATGAAGAAAATGCTTTCAAAAGTTTCCAACACTAACTTGTTGTCCAACAAGATCATGGAGGAGATAAGGATGTTGTCAATGGGCTCAACAACAATTCATCTGGGTTTCCTTTTAAAAGGAATTCCATAGTTAAGTGAACAAGTGATAGCATGGGTCAGACCCAAAAGATATAATGGTGTATGCTCGAGGGATCAACCACGAGTAAGACAACATTACGGATATCGTTGGTCTGGTCTGATTGGATGATAGCCCATACTCCAATCAAAGGTTGGATAAAAATGATAGGTCCATTAACTGATCACGAGGTTCAGTCGATGAAAATATCAACTTTCTTCAACACACTCTACATAAGAATATCCCTTTGGAACGAACTAAGTTAGGCAAGCTTTTATCTTCCAATTCTCCAAGTTGTTGTCTAGCTTAACCAACTAGCTCAGGGATAACCAACACAAATTCTTGGAGAAAGGGTGGTTCACAAGAAACCAACTTGATCACGAGTTCAACATAACAGTCAGGTGACAACCTGGTGATACTTTCGAGAAGATATTCGGAAAATCACGAACCACCGGTATGTTACTAAGCTCGAGAACAATCTCGCTTTTGAGGGCAAGACGATATGATCAAATGAGTGAGGACTTGACAAGATCCTAATTCATCAATCGAAGGGTGCATCGAAATAAGGACTAGGTAGCACGATCAGTCTTAGAAGGATGATTCAAAAACCAACATGCTAAGAATGAAATTATTATCCTTTAACTACCAAGCAACGAGGTTGCTGGGAGTATTGATTTCACACATCACAATTCATTTGTCGGTATTCCGGTTGCATCAACACGAGGACCGAGGAATGACTAATGATGGTGAGAAGTATCACTACGTCAAAATTCATGAGAGTTGGTGCAGTTCTCATGACAATTCTGACATAAAGGGGGTAATACTCCAAGGTAGAACAGAACCAAAAGCTGGATTGGCATTTGATCTGCGGAATACAACTGCTTTGACCCAATCCTGGATATGGAAGAGGTACTGGAGTTTGTTTCTCCAAGTCATTCAGGACAGAATGGCTTGACGGACCACAAGAGTAATAGGCATCGATAAACGAACGCACGCATACTCTTGACTATCAATTGATAGACGAAGGTCAGTAGACAACTAAAGAGGGACAACTCAAAGGAACATATAACTTTCTGAGTTGTGGATGCATAGATTAGTATGTCGAACCAAGTTCAACATAATTCTTCCGGATAACCCATGCAGAAGGGTTGAGCTGGCAGAGTCACAATATAGCATGGAGAACTCATCGAGAGCACTCTTGTTGTCATCTTTTGGTTCAGAAGAACTCCTGCCAAGAATGGTTCATGGTAATTGGAAGAAGGATGTACCATGAACCTCGAGGACTATCGCAAAGGTTACTAATATCCTAAAGGAACTAGCAACACTATCAACATGATGTAAGTAGGGTGAATCTCGAGTTCAAGAACCCAGGAATAGAATACATACTCCTAAGTAGCATCACGAGATGCTTTCGAGAATGATGGCCAGAATCTTCACACTGGGAACACAAAACGTTGCTAGATTACTAGGTGACTCCCTAAAACACCTAGGGTCATAATAGTAACTCCAACATAAATGTCAAGGCAATAGAATACCTCAACTCAACAATTGGTGTGATTGAGCTGGCATAAAGGAACATCGAAACCAGAGGGAAAGGATTTTGCAAATGCATCAGACTCTTTGGAAACCTGGGATGACTCGGACAGCATAACGGCTATAAATGCTCAGAAAAGATTTGGGACATTCACAAAAATGGTGGCATAACCACTCAGAAGCACAATATCAAGGTCTCGAGATCAATAATTAACATACAGAGGTAGAAACTGATCTGAGGCTTAATCCAACAATCTTATAAGTCTACGGATTAGTAACACGTGATCCTGATGGAAGAGAAGAGATAGCCTAGTTCTTAATCCCTGTAGAAGAGAAGATGATGACTCAGATCAGAAGGCCATGAGGTATAAGGAGTAAAAAGAGCCTTACATTCCATCCCACAATCAATTCCCTTATATAACTAAAGAATTTCTAGACTCAACTTCGACCAGTTTGGCTTGGTAATCCTACAGGCAGTCAAGCTCTGATACCAAAGCTGTCAGGACCCCGACTCAATGCCACATCGATCTAGCATGTAACACCTCATATCACTTTGCGGCCTCACGCACGGTATTCCCACGGGTGTCGCCTTACCTTTGCCCGGGACCGTTTGCGCCTTTTGGCACACGTATATGACAGTGTCGCTAGCATCCATATGATAAGGAGACCGGGCTGACATGGCTAGTCGTAAACCCAAAGTGGCACTAACTTACAGGGACAGGCATCCATGACCCAGCATCGAACGTGTCGGTCATCAGCGAGTGAATCCAGGCTGTAGCACTGGGCTAGCAGGACTCCGGTGAACCGGGCTGTAGCGGGCTAACGGGACTCCGATATTCATCGCGTGACATTTCCCCGAAGGGACAGACACAGGAACGAAGAAGGACACATGCTGGCCAGCCTAAGTGTTCCGGAGCAGTAGCAAGCTACCATGGCTCAGTGGAAACACTAGGAGACATTTCCCGGTAAGAGAGGCTACTAAGGATAAACAACTAGATAGTCAGATCCCACACATACCAAGCATTTCAATAACATACACACAATATGCTCGATATGTGCAAATACAACATGGCATCACAACATGACTCTACGACTCAAGTATTTATTCAATAGGCTTCGAGGAGCGAGATATTACAAACAGGGGTCTCATGACCCAACATTCAGAGCATACAAGTCAAAGCACATGCGGAAGCTTAACATGTCTGAGTACAGACAACTATAAAATGAAAAAGGCTGAGAAGCCTGACTATCTACCAGATCCTGCCGAGGGCACAAGATCGTAGCTGAGGTAACAAGCTAAACGTCGAAGTCCATGCGGTACTACTAGCGAGACCGAAGTCTCTCAGCAAAAACATAAAATAGGCAAACGTGAGTACAAATGTACCCAGCAAGACTTACATCAGAACTAACTACATATGCATCATTATCAACAAAGGGATGGTGGGGGTTTAACTGCAGCAAGCCAGCTTTGACTCGGTGGCTATCCTGAACTACGGCTGCAAGTAACTCTTTTGAGGTGGCGCACACGAGTCCACATATTCACCAACCAATACACCACTATGGAACCGCTCCCGTCTCCCTACGAGAACGCCATCCATAGCACTCACGCTTATCTTGCGTATTTTAGAGTATCCACTTTCACTTGTCTATGAACTGATATAGGCAACCCAGAAGTCCTTTTCCGCGGACATGGCTATTCGAATAGATGATGTTAACCCTGTAGGGGTGTACTTCTTCACACACGCTCTCACCACTTATCGCCGTTTACACGACATGTACTCGGCAACCTTCAAGCGGAAGCCCAACGTGGGTGTCGGCCATGACCTACCTAAACACTCAAGTCTCTAGTCCAGGTTTATCGCCTATTCGGGTTCCATCCATGAGGAGATCTGGCCGGGGTTTCGCTCACAGCCCCAAACGATGTGAATAGGGTTCCCGAGATACCTAACGGGTATCCGGTACACCATGCCACATACCTACCGCATCACAGCCCACCCCTACAGTCAGCGCTGTCCACGGCCTCCAGTAGGCTACAAACACCAGAAACTACTTGCAACTCCTGGACAGAGGACTAGGGTGAATAAGAAGCCGAGAGGGTCCATTGGTTTCGGGCCCAATGCGTGGTAGTAGCTGAATCATGGATCACAAACACAGAACTCAGTTCCTGGGGACGGCTGCAATGAGACAACCCACCATGTACTCCTACATGGCCTCTCACCGCTACCTTTACCAAATCGTATTCGCACACTTAGCTCACACACAGTAGGACATGTTCACACACCTCTGATTCATCCCCGATGAATCAGACCTGACTCAACTCTAAGCAGTAGCAGGCATGACAAACAAGCATGAATGAGTAGGCACAACAGGGCTCAAACAACTCCTACTCATGCTAGTGGGTTTCATCTATTTACTGTGGCAACGACAGGTCATGCAAAGGATAAAGGGGTTCAGCTACCGCAGCAAGTAATAGATGAATCGGTGTTGTCCTAATGCAGTAAAAGAGAGCAGGAGCGAGAGACTAGGATTGTATCGGAATGAACAAGGGGTTTTTTCTTGCCTGGCACTTCTGAAGATAACATTCAGTCTTCATCAGTGTCAACGATCACATCATCGGTACAGCGTCTATCGAGGGGGAACAACACCGGCAAACACAGAAGAAACACGATCAATGCAATGCAACAATATGATGCATGATGATGACATGGCAATATGCTGGTGTTTTGGGCTAATGCACTTAGCTATGATTTAAATGAAGTTGGTTTGAATCCAAGATTCAAATTCAAACTCCACATGTGGTTATTTAAATGCCATTTAATTGAATTGTCCTAAACAGTGGTCATAAGTTGTTCTAACATGCATGAAAATAGTACAGATGGATAGATTGGATTTTTCTGATCATTTTTCATATATAAATTATTTAATTTGGAGTTACGGTTGAATTTCTATGAATTTTAGAAGTTTATACAATTTTCTGGAATTTTCTGAATAAAAATAAATCCAGAAAACATTACTGCATCAGCATGATGTTGGCAAGACGTTAGCAGGTCAACAGGGGCTGGTCCGGTCAAACCTGACCAGTGGAGCCCACTGGTCAGTGACTCAGGTGACTAACAGAGTTAATTAATTCTAACTAATCAAATTAATAGCCACGGGGTCCACTGTCAGTGTCAGCAGGGGTAATTAGTTTAACTAATTCAATTAGTACTAATCCTAATTAACTAACAGAGCAATTAGCACTAATTAAAATCCTACACTAATTCAGTCAAAGGCCGGCCCCACATGTCATGGACACAGGGGGGGTCCCGCCATGGTCAAAGTGGGTCAAACCCACCGGCGACATGACGCCGGCGAGGCCCGAGACGGCGGCGCGAACCGGAAACGCGCTACAGGGCACGGGCGAGGCTGTGCTTGGGCTCGTTCGAGAGCCCTTGCTGGTGCGCATCGAACGGTGGTGGTGGCCGTGCCTGTGGTGGCCGGTACCGACGACGGCGAGCTCGTGAGCGGCGGCCGGAGTTCGGGTGTGGTCGGGTTCGGCGCTGCTGCTCGCAAACGAGGGAGCTGAGGCGCTGGAGGGGCTCTACGGGTCACTGGGGTCATCAGGAGCACTCGGAGGCAACGAGCGCAGGTGGAGGAGCTCGGGAGCACGAAGCTCACCGGCCATGGCGGACGGTGGCCTCGGGTGCTCGTGGGACGGCGGCTACAGGGCACGCGCGAGAGAGAGAGGTGAGGGGAAAGGAAGAGGGGCTCACAGCGGACTCGCAGAGCAGCTCAATGGGCTCGGGGAAGCTTCTGCGACGGAGAATTGACGGCGGCGATCTCCGGTGGCCGACGAGGGGAACGGCGGTGCTTGCGACGTCCAGGGGCTTCCGGCGTCGGACGGCTCAGTGAGGAGGAAGAGAGGGACGAGGCGGAGCCCGTGGGCGTGTCGGAGAGGCGAGGCGGTGGCTGTGGCCGCGGCGAACGGCGTCGGTGGCGACGGCCGTGCGTGTGAGAGAGAGACAGAGGAGGGGATGAGGCGAGGGAGAGTGCGAGAGGGAGTCGGGGCAGCGTGGCGTCATCCAGGCACGGGGTCAGGGAGGAGGACGAGCCTCCAGCGCGAAGCAGGAGGTGGCCAGAGCAGGGTGGAGGTGGCGCGTGCGGCGGCGTCGCGGTGTCCCTCCTCTGCCTACTGGCACGAGGAGGAAGGCGACAGGGGGAGGCGCCTGGTGGGCTGGGCCGCACCGGTGGGCTGCCAGCACAGGAGCTGGGCCAGTTGCTGGCGCCAGGTGGGGCGCTAGGTAAGTCCAGGTGGGTTCTCTCTCTTTTTTTTTATATTTCTGTTCTGTTTTTCTTTTATTTAATCTTTTGCCACTGTTTTGAATTTAAAATAATCCAAACAATGCCAAAAACTCCTCTGAATATTTTTATTTTGCTAGATGGACTTTTCCAAAAGCTCATAAAATATTTCAGGGGTATTTGAAATTATATTCTAATTATATGAATATAATTCAAATTCAAATAGCTAAGGATTTAAATTCAAAGTCCCAAGATTAAGTCCTTAAAAATGTTCAATATTTTGGTTTGGACCAGAACCCTTTCCAAAAATTATCAAACATTTAAGAAGAGCATTTTGGAACAATGAATGAGATTTTAGGGTTTTTGCCCTTCTTTTATTTAGGGTTTTGAAGCTTCCAAATTTCCCCAGTTCAAGTTTCAGAAATTTAAACATGATGCAAACACTAGGCAGCACCAGAAGCTAGGGATGTGACACTTAAGCACCCCGCAATATGGCGTGAGAAGTTCGAACACTTTCACAAGTGCGGCACCCCGAACTTATAGCATTATATGCATCAGCTCCAAATCATGTCTTGGGTCAATAGTTGGGTTTGCCCGGCTCCCATGTTTTGGTACCTTATGTTCCGTTATATCGGCTAAGGTAGCGCTGGGAGAACTACTGTGATTGTGCCCTGGTTCAGCTGGGCTAAGCACCTCAATAGGGAAAGCTAAAACTAACTGTCATGATAGGGCAAGAGCTGGTCGCTGTTCGAGAGGTTTCGAGTCCTTAAAGACATATGCCGCTGAGAGCGAGGAGTCGGCTTTATCCGGCATAAGGCGTATATAGCGCCCCGAATTCGGTCTTCCGAACACTAGGGGCTTCGCCGAAATTTAAGATTATAGAATTCTCTGGCTAAGTGAGAGTGATAACGCATTATAGTCTGATTGCCTAGTTCATTGTGCTGAGCACCTCTCGAAGGACCCAAGATTGGGAAAAAGAGTGCTCATGTTTTATCCCGAACACCCCAGCACTTGTAGCATGGGGGCAGAAGCCGACGACTCGCCATCTCTCAGGTTTAACAAATAGCCGCATAGAAGGTAATATTTTAAATTAAAACAAGCGTTGCATAGCGCACATGAACAAGTTTTCAGCGTACAGGATCACACGAGAAAGTTTACTCAAATATTACATCTTTGGAACATTCATCCGCCACAAGGCGGGCACCCTTCAGGACGCCCTCATCGTACATCTCAGGGTGGCGATGCTCCTTGCCCTGCGGTGGCCCATCCTTCACCAGCCGCTCCGCGTCCATTTTGCCCCAGTGTACTTTCACACGGGCAAGGGCCCTGCGGGCGCCCTCGATGCAGACGGAGCGCTTGATAACCGCAAGCCACAAGCAGGCATCCGCCAGCCGCCTCACCAGCCCGAAGTAGCTCCTAGGCATGGCCTCTCCAGGCCACAGCCAGACTATGAGACCCTTCATGGACTGTTCAGCCACCTTATGGAGCTCGACCAGTTGCTTCAGCTGGTCGCTCAAAGGCATCGGGTGTCCGGTCTCAGCATACTGAGACCAGAACACCTTCTCCGTCGAGCTCCCTTCCTCGGCCTGGTAGTAAGTGGCGGCATCGGACATACTGTGGGGCAAATCTACGAATGCGCCCGGAGAGCTCCGGACTCGGGTAAGTAACAAGTAATTCACTTTCACATGCTTGCTTTGCATATTGAAGGCCTTACCCACTGCTCTCTTCTTTATCGCCTCAATTTCCTGGAGGGCTTTTTGGGCTTCGGCCTTGGCAGACTTGGCGCTCCCGAGGGCTGCAGCGAGCTCGGACTCGCGAGTCTTCGACTCAAGCTCCAAACTCTCGTGCTTTTTCACGAGAGCCTGAAGCTCTTGCTGCACCTCGGCAACCCACGCCTCTTGCTTCCCCTGCTCACTACACTCTGTGGCCGCCTTATCTTCGGCCTCGGATAGTGCTCGCTTCAGGGTCGCCACCTCGGTCGTGGCCCCTAGGACGTCAATAACGATCCTATCATTTTTTGCAACTGCATCTTTTTTATATATATAGACACACGGACAAGGCATTACGTACTTTGGTTCTCCTCGAGCTGCTTCTTCGCAAGGCCGAGCTCTTGCTCGGACCGCTCAAGGTTCTGCTTCAGCGCGTCAACCTCCGCAGTCAGTGCAGCAAAGGCCAGCAGCGAAGCCTGCATACGCATATCGACATAATTATGTTAGACTCCTGTGAATATTGTTAGATCCTCTATCCGGCTTTTCTTTGTGAACACCGAACAGAGCATCAGTGGCTACTGTCTATGCGGTAATATTTTCACATTTTTTTACTTACCTCAAAACCTGTCAGCAGGCTGGCACAAGCTTCAGTCAGCCCGCTCTTGGCGGACTGAACTTTCTGGATCACCGCACTCATAATAGTGCGGTGCTCCTCGTCGATAGAGGCGCCATTAAGCACCTCCAACAAGTTATCCGGTGCCTCAGGTTGGACGAAGGACACCGGCGCAGTAGGCTTGCCCTTCTTAGCGGGGGGCTGCCCGCCAGACTCCGGGACCGATAAAGGTTCCGGAGCGGTGTTCGGCCCAGGGCTGGACTTGGAGCCCCTGGGGGGCTTCCCCCCTTGCGCCTGGAGTCCGAGACGTCGCCTTGAGGCGCCCCCAAGACTGCCTCCCCTCGATTTCGAACCTCTTGGGACAATACCTCTGCATTGTCCGCAGGGCAAGGGGAGGAGGCGCCCGGAAGTGAAAGGCTATTCACATTCGACGAACTCAAGGAGCCGCTCGATGACACGTCGATCCAGGCTTGGGGCAGACTGCATGATTATATTCGGCGTCAGGGAAAGCTGTGCAGTAAAGGAACACTATGAGTCACTCTGGTGTCCAAATACTTACGAATTCGCCAGGGGCTTGGCCCTGGGCGGCCACTCCTCCTCACTGTCGGCGGCGTTGGTGGAGTAGTCCGGAGGAAGGGTCCTTCCCCTCTTGGACCCTCCGGCCTCCCCGGTTGGGGCGGCCTTCCTTTTCTTCTCTCCCCCGCTGGGGGGGAAGTAGCCTCTTTTTCCTCCTCCTCGTCTTCGTGGGAGGAGTGCGCCTCGGAGTCGTCGGCCGATGAGTCCGACACCACCGGACATCGGGAACTCTTCTGGGTTCCCGTGGCTTTCTTCTTGGTCTTCTCCGGCACCACATAAGGTGCCGGAACCAGCAGCTTCGTCAAGCGGGCGTTTGTTGGGCCTTCGGGCAAAGGAGATGGACAGTCAATCTGTCCGGCCTTCTCCTGCTAGTCTTGTCAAGGGTACGGGAGCTTAGATCCCGCATAGAGTCAAATTATGAAAAACGAGTATCCTGTAAAAGGTAAAACAACTTACTACGCTGGCTTGGCGCTTCGCGCAAAATCCGCGATCCTCGGTAGTGGGAGGGGGAACCTTGGCGCCCTTGAATTGCACCTTCAAGGCATCCTCGTGTGTTGTATGGAAGAGCCTAGTCAGAGTTTGGTGCTGGGCCGGGTCGAACTCCCACAAGTTAAAAGCCCGTCGTTGGCACGGGAGGATCCGACGGATGAGCATGACCTGGACTACGTTGACAAGTTTAACCTTCTTGTCCACCAGATTTTGGACGCAGGTTTGGAGTCCGGTCAGCTCTCCCGAATTACCCCAGGACATGCCCTTCTCTTGCCAAGAGGTGAGCCGCGTGGGGATGCCAGATCGGAACTCGGGGGCCGCTGCCCATTCACGGCCACGCGGCTCGGTGATGTAGAACCACCCCGATTGCCACCCCTTTATGGTCTCCACGAAGGAGCCCTCAAGCCATATAACATTGGGCATCTTGCCCACCATGGCACCTTCGCACTCCGTCTAACGGCCACTCACTACCTTCAGCTTGACATTGAAGGTCTTCAGCCATAAGCCGAAGTGGGGCTTGATGCAGAGGAAGGCCTCACACACGATGATAAACGCAGAGATGTTGAGGATAAAGTTCGGGGCCAGATCATGGAAGTCCAGGCCATAGTAAAACATGAGCCCCCAGACGAATGGGTAGAGTGGGAAGCCCAGTCCGTGGAGGAAATGGGTGAGGAACACCACCCTCTCATGGGGCCTGGGGGTGGGAATGAGCTGCCCCTCATCTGGGAGCCGGTGCGCGATGTCGTCGGGCAGGTATCCGGCTCTCCTCAGCTTCTTCATGTTTCCCTCCGTGACGGAGGAGACCATCCACCTGCCTCCCGCTCCGGACATGGTTGGAGAAGGTTGAGGTGGGAAATGCGGACTTGGGTGCTGGAGCTCAAGTGTGCAAAGATGGATGAGCAAAGGAGGAAGAAGGCGTGGATAGAAGGGTGAATCCTTATCCCCTTATATAGGCGGACGAAGCTATGCGTCCCCACCAGCCTGGTAAAACTCTCTTATCCCCCAAGCACCGTAATCAATGGCACGGTTGGGTTGCCCACGCCTGTATTGATGAGATCCCGTGATAAGGGGACACGATCTCTGCTTCGACAAGACGTGCCAAGGAAACCGCCTCGCAAAACACGCTGAGGTGGGACAATAAAAAATGATTCGAATGAAGGCTTGGCTGTGGTGTGATGTCACGCTACAGAATACGTCAGCAGATTAGATTTGTGAAAATACTATTCTCTCTATGGTGGTATGTGGAACTCGTTTTGCAGAGCCGGACACGATCCTCGTGCTCAAAATCTTCTATGAAGTATTCGGAGGAGGAACCCTCCTTGCAATGCCGAAGACAATCTGCGTGCCGGACTCGTCGTCATTGAAGCCTGGTTCAGGGGCTACTGAGGAGTCCTGGATTAGGGGGTGTCCGGATAGCTGGACTCTTGGACTATGAAGATACAAGATTGAAGACTTCGTCCCATGTCCGGATGGGACTTTCCTTGGTGTGGAAGGCAAGCTTGGCAATACGGATACGTAGATTTCCTCCCATTGTAACCAACTCTGTGTAACCCTAGCCTCCTCCGGTGTCTATATAAACCGGAGGGTTTAGTCCATAGGACACAACAAAAAAACAACAATCATACCATAGGCTACCTTCTAGGGTTTAGCCTCTCTGATCTCGTGGTAGATCTACTCTTGTACTACCCATATCATCAATATTAATCAAGCATGAGTAGGGTTTTACCTCCATCGAGAGGGCCCGAACCTGGGTAAAAACATCGTGTCCCTTGTCTCCTCTTACCATCCGCCTAGACGCACAGTTCGGGACCCCCTACCCGAGATCCGCCGGGTTTGACACCGACACTTACCCTCCACGAAAGCCGTGACCCCAAGTTGCCGGATTCTTCTCCGGCCACGGGCCCCGAACTGCCTGCACCCTTGCCAATCGAATCCGACTGGGTGCCGATCATGGAGTTAACCTCCACAGATATCTTTCAACACTCGCCCTTCGGCGACATACTGAACTCTCTAAGGTCTCTCTCCTCGTCAGGAGAGTCCTAGCCGGACTATGACCGGCAGGATTGGGATGCGGATGATGGAGAAATTCGTCGCCCACCCACCACCCACTTAGTAGCCACTGTCGATGATTTAACCGACATGTTAGACTTCGACTCCGAAGACATCGGCGGTATGGACGACGATGCAAGAGACGAACAGGAACCACTGCCCACAGGGCACTGGACAGCCACCTCATCCCATGATGTATACATGGTGGACATACCAAAAGAAAATGACGACGAGGAACGGAAGGACGAAGCAAATGATCGTTCCCTCGAGAAGCAGTCAAAGCGACGGCGTAAGCGCCACTCCAAATCCCGCCTCGGGAGAAACAGCGGTCATACAGACCCAGTGATAGAGCAGGGTGAGTCGGCGGACGACGAACATGACACTGAACAACCGACTGACAACGGCAACATGGAGAACCAATCCACACAACCCGTCTCCGGCGAAGATAATAGTCCGGATGACATCATGCTGGATAATCTCCTGGAGCAGAAGAACCTTCATAAAAGGCTTGTCGCCACTGCGCGGAGCCTGAAAAAGCAGAAGCAAAAACTCAAGGTTGCGGAAGATACACTTAGAATGAGATGGAGCAAAGTACTCAACACCGCAGACAAATATGGCGGCAGTCGCCACACAAAGAGCTACCCGAAGCGAAAGCTACTGCCTGAATTTGATGGGGAGGCCTTAGAGCCCCCGCCAATCAAAAAACAAAGAAGCCATCCGGTCGGATAGACGACCTCATGGCCAACATAGAGTGGCAAACGACGCCGCACACAAGCCACCACGTGATCCACATGAGGACTCGCATCAAAAGGACGGCCCAACCAGATCTATCTACGGGCCAAGAAAGCACGCTCCAGCATGCAATGCAACACAACAAAAATCCGAACACCACGGTACACCCAAATATAGGGGTGCCGCGCACCTCCTATGTTTCACCGATGAGGTGCTGGACCATGAATTTCCAGAGGGATTCAAACCCGTAAACATAGAGGCGTACGACGGAACGACAGACCCTGGGGTCTGGATTTAGGACTACATCCTCCATATCCACATGGCTCGAGGAAATGATCTCCATGCCATCAAGTACCCACCCCTCAAGCTCAAAGGGCCAGCCAGGCACTGGCTTAAAAGCTTCCTCAAAAACACCATTGGAAGTTGGGAAGAGCTCGAGGACGCCTTTCGGGCAAATTTTCAAGGGACCTACGTCCGACCACCGGATGCAGACGATTTAAGTCATATAACTCAACAGCCCGGAGAGTCAGCCCGAAAGCTTTGGAACAAATTTCTTACTAAAAAGAACAAAATAGTCGTCTGTTCGGACGCCGAAGCCTTAGCAGCTTTCAAACACAGCGTCCGAGATGAATGGCTCGCCAGACACCTCGGCCAAGAAAAGCCAAGAACAATGGTTGCATTAACAAGCCTCATGACCCGCTTTTGCGCGGGCGAGGACAACTCGTTAGCACGATGCAGCACCAGCGACCCAAGTACATCCGAAGTCAGGGACGTGAACGGGAAGCCACGACGCAGCAAAAACAAGCGCCGGAATAAAGAAAACAGCCCGAAGAGCACGGCGGTAAACACCGGATTCAAAAGCTCTCGGCCAGGTCAGCAAATGCTGCCCTCCAAAGGCAACATAGACGAACTGTCTAGCCTAAACAAAATTCTGGACAAACTATGTCAAATCCACAGCACCCCCGATAAACCTGCCAATCATACCCATAAAGAATGTTGGGTCTTCAAGCAGTCCGACAAGCTCAACACCGAACACAAGGGGCTGGATACACCAAGCGAAGACGAGGACGAGCCTCGCAAGCAAAGCAATGGGAAACAGAAGAAATTCCCACGAGAAGTCAAAACAGTAAACGTGCTACACGTGATAAATAAAAACAATGCGACACTCACTAAGATACGTGCCCCAGGGCCTATCACCGTGGAGTTCCACCACTGGTCGGCCGAACCGATCACCTTCGACCATCGGGATTACTCGCAAGTATCTGGCACGCAGGATGGGCTGCCTTGGTGTTAGACCCGATAATTGACGGATACCACTTCACACGAGTCCTGATGCATGGCGGCAGTAGTTTGAACCTGATATATCAGGACATAGTCCGCAAAATGGGGATAGACCCAACAAAATTTCGCCATAGCAATATTTCCTTTAAAGGAGTAACGCCAGGCCCAGGGGCCCATTGCACGGGCTCCCTGGTACTAGAGGTTATATTCGGCTTCCTCGATAACTTCCGCAGCGAAAAGCTAACCTTCCACATCGCTTGATTTCAAAGTGGCTATCAAGCAGTACTGGGACGTGAAGCTTTCGCTCCCTTTAACGCAATACCGCTTTACGCGTCTCTCATGCTTAAGATGCCCGGTCCACGCGGAATCTTTACAGTAAAGGTAAATATTGAGTGCTCCTTGCGCGCGGAAGACCGTGCGGCTGCCTTGGCAGCCGTACACTAGACGGTCTCACCAACTAGAGCATCTTACAGGTCGTTCAGACCATGGACGCGGCTAGACGAGTCCGGCTTAGCAATATAATTGATAAAGGATTGATGGCTATACCCCTATAACAATACAAGGGGCTCCACGCGTGTAAACAAGTGACAATAAGGCTCAATTCTACCCATCTTGAACTACACTTGATTTATTTAGTATAACATACATTTTGCACGACAACTTTGCAACTAAGTTCCTCTCTTCTATAGATGACCATCGTGCCACACCCGTCCAGGATACGGCACAATGGAGACACAGGCGCAGACGTGCAGTAGGGACCCGTTCCGAGGATTCTCTTCAGATTAAGACCCTACGTAAACCTTTTTTACTGTCTCTTGTTGATACACATCCCCAGGATTCCCAGTAAAGCTGAGATGGATGCTGACGTATTGGCATGTGGCCACGTCAGATTATTGCACGTACCTGGACACCAGGGGCTTATTACAAAGGGCGACGTTTCGCCCGGTTTATATCATAAAGACCGAATACCTTAGGGAGTGTTCGGCGTCGCGATTTTGGCCTTATATGCATCAGTTCCGAATCATGTCTTTGGTCAAATGTTGGGTTTGCCCGACTCCTGTGTTTTGCTGTCTTACGTTCTGCTCTATCGGCTAAGGCGGCACCAGGAGAACTACTGTGATTGTGCCCTAGTTCAGCCAAGCGAGCACCTCTGTAGAGAAAGCTGAAAACTGACTGTCATGATATAGCGTGAGACTGGTCAACCACTCGATGACACGGCGGAATCTTCGGGATTCCTCCGCCTTAATGAAGGGCCATTTCCCAGCCAGGCACGCACGCGCCCCGAATTCGGATGAGCGCGGAGCCACCAGGGGCTATATAGTAGCCCCACTGTCAAACTCCTTTGGCTAAGTGCAAGTGATAAAGCATTATAGTCCGATTGCCTAGTTCGGTTGCGCTATCACCTCCTTAATGGACCAAGACGTTGGATCAAGTGTGAATATGCGTCTTCTGCGAGCACCCCCGCATTATATGCATGGGGGCTGAAGCCGACGACTGCCATCTTTCAGGTTATATACATATATACATAAACGGCCGCACATGAGGTATTATAATTCTTGCAGGCACAAGTATAAAAAGCCTTTACATTTAAGAAAACATTGTTTTCAATGGGAATACATGTCATTAGAACATAATATTCTTCGAGCACTGCGCCTCTATTGAACGAGCACCCTCAAGAACTTCTTGGAAGTAGTGCTCGGCAGGTACTCGGCTTCGGTCCGAGTCTTGGGCTGCAATGGCGGTGGCCTCCATCTCTGCCCAGTATGTCTTGACACGGGCAAGCGCCATCCGCGCATCCTCTACGCACGCCGACCTCTTCATCGCGATGATATGCGACACGACGCCAAGGAACTGTTGCACCAAACTGAAATAACTGTTCGGCTTTGGCCTTTCCGGCCACAGATGATCCACAACAGACCTCATGGCAAGTACGGACAACCTATTCATCTTGGCCCATTCGGCCAACCGGTCAGTCAATGGAAGCGGACGCTCTGGATCGCTAAACTGTGCCTAGAACAGCTTCTCCACTTCACGACCTTTTTGATCTCGGAAGTACTCGGCCGCATCAGTAGCACTCGCTGCCAGGTCAATGTATGCATCCACCGAACTCCATAGCCGGTCGAAAGAGGCGTACTTCGAATCGCCGAACTTCATCCGCAGCATAAAGGGCTTCCCAGCCGCGATATCTCCGGCCTGACGCAGCTCCTCCTTCATCGCTCTCATGGCAGAGCGGGTGTCTTTGGCCGTTACCACGGCCTTCTCTAGGTCCGCCCTCTTTGCATGATCTTCCTCTTCAAGAAGCTTGTAACGGTCAGTGGCATTCTTCAACTCCACAGCCATCTTGGCTATTTTCTCCTTGCTCTGGCAGTGAGCAGCCTATTCGGCTTTCAGCTCCTCAATTGCCTTTAGGGCAGCCGCATCACTTCTCTTGGCTTGTTCCTTGGCTCGGGCAAGTTCTGCCCGAAGGTTCTCCACGGCCGCAGCTCCATTTACATTCAAAACACATGTTATACATAATGGCATCATGCTCCTCTTATCATGTGTCACTGGAGAAATTACATAACTTGCGCCTCATCAAGCCGCCTGTTGACAAGTACGATGTCGGCATCTGCCACGTCAAGCTGCCGCTTTAACTCGGCAAATTCATCAGTCCGGCTGGCCACCGGACACTTCGCCACCTGCATATTAAGGCGGCAAAATTACACCTGGGACTATGATCCTCTGCGTGCCGTCGTCTTCGACAGCACCCAGAGTCTCAGGGGCTACTATCTACATAGGGCGCATCTTAAAGTATGCGGTACTGTCAAAAAGGTACATCATTTCACGTACCTCAAAACCTTTCAGTAGTCTCATGACAGCTTCATGCAACCCGCTCTCCGCGGAAGAAATTCTTTCAATTACAGTACCCATCAACATACGGTGCTCTTATGAGATAGACGCTCGCCCTAGCAGATCCCTCAGTACCTCCGACCGCGCACCAGACGGTGCCGGACTCATTCGATTGCTTCTTTCAAAAGCCGAATATAGAGGGCTTCGGGTGGCCATATGACTACCTTATGGCCTTGCCGGATCAGGAGAAACCCTCCGCGATGACACCTCGGGGTCACCCGCCTCATGAGGCGGTATGGTAGGGGGAGGCGTTCCGCTCTCCATCATCTCTGGAAGAAGATCCCCCGAAGACGAGCTCTGCTGAGAAGGGCTAAGATCCGAACTGCAAGATAAATGCTTCGGTTATTTTCCTCAGGGGTAAAGCAAGGTTTTTTCTCATTATTAAATACCATTTTACTTACAGCTCGGTGGAGGGCTGATCCCCTTGAGCGCATAGTGCGGCCGGGGTATCCCCCGGTACTGGACCCTCTGGCGAAGATTTCTTCCCCCGCTTTGAGACCATTGTCTCCGGGTCTTCAGAGGTTGTCCTCTTCTTCCCCTGAGGAGAGGAATTTTCGATTCCTCCCTTCCGGCCAACCTCCTCCGCGGAGGCAGTAGCTTCCTTGTTCCCCCCTTCATCTTCTCCCGAAGGCGCTTGATAAGGCGCGATCTCCAGCATCCTGGTTAACACAGGATCTGGCGAGGTCTCAGGAAGGGGGGCCGGACACCTGATAAACTTTGCCTTTGCTATCCACTCCTGGTTCAAGAATGGCTCTTTTTTAAAGGGCAATGTTGCGATAAATAAACAGATGGTGTGTTTGGACACATGGCTACTTACTTGGGTATCCGGACGATTGCAGCTCAGACCTGCATCCTCAGTAGTGTCCGGACACATTATTTGTGGTCAGAACAATTTGTACATCTCCACGGGCGTCATGCCAAGGAAATGTTGAAGAACTCGCGGTCCCTCCGGATTGAACTCCCACAGGCGGAGAGGACGACGTTTGCAGGGCAGGACTCGGCGAATTAACATGACTTGTGTCACCACGACCAGGCTGACATCTCTCTCTAGGAGATCTCGGATGTGGCTCTGCAATATGGGCACATCCTTTACTAGCCCCCAGTCTAGCCCCTTGTTGACCCATGACGTTAGTCGTGGCGGGGGACCCGAGCGAAAAACAGGTGTAGCCACCCACTTGGTACCCCTGGGAGCTGTGATATAAAACCACTCTTGTTGCCATAAGCTGGACTCCTCTTGGAAAGAGCCCTCGGGCCATGGGGCGTCAGCATTTTTTTCTTATTACGGCACCTCCGCACTCTGTGTGCCACCCCTCGATCATCTTCGGCTCCACTATGAAGGTCTTGAGCCACAATTCGAAATGAGGAGTAATACGGAGGAAAGCTTCACACACAACGATGAACGATGAAATATGGAGCATAGACTCCAGAGCTAAATCATGGAAGTCCAGCCCATAATAGAACATGAGCCCCCTCACGAAGGGATCCGGCGCAAAGCCTAGCCGTTGGAGGAAGTGAGGTACGAACACGACACTCTCACCGGGCTTGGGAGTGGGAATAACTTGCCCTTGAGCAGGTAGCCTATGCGGGATTTTGCCGGTCAGATACCTGGCCTCCCTTAGCTTTATTACGTCCTCCTCCGTGACGAAGGAAGGCATCCACCGACCTTGAAGGTTGGATCCGGACATGATCGGAGGTCTGAAGCGCCTAAACCTAAGCTTTGGGTGTTGGACCTCGAGGCAGGAGCCGGATTCGATTGAGGTCGAAAGAAAAGAACAAGCCTTGGTTCTTTATAAAAGAGATTGAATACCAAGAGCCCTCCTCGTGACCGTTTGGGACTTACCTCCGATCGAGGGGTCATACCAACGGGTGCGATTGGGTTACCCACGTCCGTGTTGATGAGAATCCCGTAAATAAAGGGGACACAATCTCAGCTTTGACAAGACGTGCCAAGGAAACTGCCTCGCAAAACGCGCTGAGGTTGGCTACAAAAATGATTCGAATAAAAGCATGGCTGTGGTGTGATTTCACACTACGGGATACGTCAGTAGATAAGATTTGTGGAAATATTATTCTCTCTACGATGGTATGTGGAACTTGTTTTTCAGAGCCGGGCATGATCCTCGTGTTCAAAATCTTCTATGAAGTATTCGGAGGAGGAACCCCCCTTACAATGCCGAAGACAATCTGCGCGCCGGACTCATCATCATTGAAGCCTGGTTCAGGGGCTACTGAGGGAGTCCTGGATTAGGGGGTATCCGGACAGCCGAACTATAACCTTTGGCCGACTATTGGACTATGAAGATACAAGATTGAGGACCTCGTCCCGTGTCCGGATGGGACTCTCCTTGGCGTGGAAGGCAAGCTTGGCAGTACGGATATGTAGATCTCCTTCCTTGTAACCGACTCTGTGTAACCCTAGCCCCCTCCGGTGTCTATATGAACCGGAGGGTTTAGTCCATAGGACATAACAACAACAATCATACCATAGGCTAGCTTCTAGGGTTTAGCCTCTCTGATCTTGTGGTAGATCAACTCTTGTACTACCCATATCATCAATATCAATCAAGTAGGAGTAGGGTTTTACCTCCATCGAGGGGGCCCGAACCTGGGTAAAAACATCGTGTCCCTTGTATCCTGTTACCATCCACCTAGACGCACAGTTCGGGACCCCCTACCCGAGATCCGCCGGTTTTGACACCGACAAAGACCATCTTCATCCTACGCCTCCCACGGATTGATAAACCTTAGGTCATCCACTTGAGGGAAACTTGTTACTTTCCTACAAACCTGTGCACTTGGAGGCCCAACAACGTCTACAAGAAGAAGGTTGTGTAGTAGACATGAAGCAGTTTCTGGCGCCGTTGCCGGGGAGGTGAGTGCTTGAAGGTATATCTTTAGATCTTGCAATCGAATCTTTTTATTTCTTGTTTTAGCACTAGTTTACTTTATAAAAAAACTACAAAAAAAATGGAATTGAGTTTGTCTCATACGCTTCATCTTTTTAATATCTTTTGTGAGAATGATGGAAAGGAAAATTGTGCTCAAGTGCTAGGAGAAGAAACTTATAGAATGTTTGGCACTAGATCTTTGTATGATGAGCATGATTGCAATGTTATTAGTATGAATTCCTTGAATATCCATGGTGCTAATGATATGCAAAGCCACAAGCTTGGGGAAGCTATGTTTGATGAAGATGATATTTTTTGTACCCCAAGCCTTGATGAGAAAATTTACTATGATGAAAGCATGCCTCCTATCTATGATGATTATTTTGATGACACATATGTTATAAAGAATAATGATAACCATGAAACTTGTCATCTTGATCTTAATTTTCAATCACATGATAGTTGTTTTGTTGAGTTTTCTCCCACTACTATTCCGAATGAGAAGAAGTTTGCTTATAAGGAGAGTAATAAAATTTCTATGCTTGTGGATCATGAAAAGAATGCTTTATGTGATGGTTATATTGTTGAATTCATTCATGATTCTACTGAAAATTATTATGAGAGAGGATCATATGCTTCTGCATATTGCAATAATATCAAGTTTCCTCTCTATGTGCTTAAAGTTTTGAAGTTATGCTCATTTTGCCTTCCTATGCTAGTTGATTGTTGTTCCCATAAGTTGTTTGCTCACAAAATCCCTATGCATAGGAAGTGGGTTAGACTTAAATGTGCTAGTCATATTCTTCATGATGCTCTCTTTATGTCTCAATTCCTATCTTTTATGTGAGCATCATTGAAATCATCATGCCTAGCTAGGGGCGTTAAACGTTAGCGCTTGTTGGGAGGCAACCCAATTTTATTTTAGTTTATTGATTTTTGGTTATCTTTAGGAATAAATAATCCATCAAGCTTCTGGTTAGATTTGGTTTTATGTTTTAATTAGTGTTTGTGCCAAGTAGAACCTTTGGGAAGACTTGGGTGAAGTCTTTATGATCATGATGTGAAAAACAGAAACTTTAGCGCTCACGAGATTACCTTCAAATTTTTACTGGAGAGTGATATTCAGTTTATTCTTTTTGCAGATGATTACTAGAAAAATTCCTCAGTTCAACCAATTTATGTTAGAATTTTTGGTGTTCCATAAGTTTGCATTAGTTACAGATTACTACAGACTGTTCTGTTTTTGACAGATTCTGTTTTTCGTGTGTTGTTTGCTTATTTCGATGACTCTATGGCTAGTAAAATACTTTATAAACCATATAGAAGTTGGAATACAGTAGGTTTAACACCAATATAAATAAAGAATGAGTTCATTATAGTACCACGAAGTGGTGTTTTGTTTTCTTTCGCTAACGGAGCTCATGAGATTTTCTATTAAGTTTTGTGTTGTGAAGTTTTCAAGTTTTGGGTAAAGATTCGATGGACTATGGAATAAGGAGTGGCAAGAGCCTAAGCTTGGGGATTACCAAGGCACCCCAAGGTAATATTCAAGGATAACCAAGAGCCTAAGCTTGGGGATGCCCCGGATGGCATCCCCTCTTTCGTCTTCGTTCATCGGTAACTTTACTTGGAGCTATATTTTTATTCACCACATGATATGTGTTTTGCTTTGAGCGTCATTTTATTTTTCTTTTCTTGATGTTTGAATAAAGCACCAAGTTCTGAAATTCTTAAATTTTAGAGAGTCTTCACATAGTTGCATAATTATTCGACTACTCATTGATCTTCAGTTATATCTTTCAGAGTAGTTTGTTATTGCTCTAGTGCTTCACTTATATCTTTTAGAGCACAATGGTTATTTTATTTTGAAGAAGTAGATGAACTCTCATGCTTCACTTATATTATTTTGAGAGTCTTAAATAGCATGGTAATTTTCTTAATCCTAATGTGCTAGGTATCCAAGAATAGTAAAAACTTTCTTATGAGTGCATTGAATACTAAGAGAAGTTTGATGCTTGATGATTGTTTTGAGACATGGAGGTAATAATATTAAAGTCGTGCTAGTTGAGTAGTTGTGAATTTGAGAAATGCTTGTGTTGAAGTTTGCAAGTCCTGTAGCATGCACATATGGTAAACGTTATGTAACAAATTTGAAACATGAGGTGTTATTTGATTGTCTTCATTATGAGTGGCGGTCGGGGACGAGCAATGGTCTTTTCCTACCAATCTATCTCCCTAGGAGCATGCACGTAGTGCTTTGGTTTTTGATGACTTGTAGATTTTTGCAATAAGTATGTGAGTTCTTTATGACTAATGTTGAGTCCATGAATTATACGCACTCTCACCCTTCCATCGTTGCTAGCCTCTTCGGTACCGTGCATTGCTCTTTCTAACATTGAGAGTCGGTGCAAACTTCGCCGGTGCATCCAAACCCTGTGATATGATACACTCTTTCACACATAAACCTCCTTATATATTCCTCAAAACAGCCACCATACCTACCTATTATGGCATTTCCATAGCCATTCCGAGATATATTGCCATGCAACTTTCCACCATTGTAGGATTCTCCTTAAAGAACATCTGCTAGTTCTTTTGAGGAACCAAAAGATCTATTGGAAACAGAGGGGAAAAATTAAAGGGGTAAAGTTTGGGGATGAAAATACCAAATTCTTTCATACCAAGGCTTCTATCAATCACAGACATAATCATATTGCTATCCTGCAAAATGATGATCAAGTTGATATATCTGATCATGCTGGGAAAGATGCTATACTATGGGACACCTATAATAAAAGAATGGGGACTTCTCTCAAAACCTCTATGCATTTTGACTTGTAGTCATTGTTTCACCAAAGACAGGATCCCACACTTTTTGAGTCATTGGAATTGCCTTTTTATGAAGAAGAAATCAATGAAGTAGTGAAAGAATTACCTATAGACAAATCACCTGGTCCTGATGGTTTCAATAATGAGTTTTTTAAATCTTGCTGGGACATAATTAAAGGAGATGTGCTCAACTTCATTTCTGACTTCCATGCTGGACAAATCTCTCTGGAAAGTTTGAACACCTCATTCATTGCTCTGATTCCAAAAGGAAATTCTCCTCTCATAGCAAATGATTACAGGCCAATCTCCCTCCTCAATTGTTGTCTCAAGCTAGTCACTAAACTGTTGGCAAACAGGTTACAGAAAGTCATCTTAAAGCTAGTTCACATTAACCAATATGGCTTCCTCAAAGAGAGATCTATTCATGACTGCTTGGGTTCGGCTTATGAATATTTGCATCAGTGCCATAAATCAAAGGAAGAGATTATTGTACTGAAATTGGACTTTGAAAAATCTTTTGACACCATTGAACATCAGGAAATTCTGGATATTTTAAAAGCTAAAGGATTTGGAGATAGATGGATTAATTGGATCAAAATGTTGTTCACTTCTGCCTCATCTGCCATTCTGCTTAATGGTGTGCCTGGTAAAAAATTCTATTGCCTCAGAGGTGTGAGACAAGGAGACCCTCTATCACCACTGCTGTTTGTACTTGTTGCAGATCTTCTTCAGTCAATCCTCAACAAGGCCATGCAAATGGGTTTACTCTCCTCACCTCTACAAGTGAACTCCTGCCCTGATTACCCAATAGTACAATATGCAGATGACACTTTGGTCCTCCTTCAAGCAGATGCCAAACAACTACACTGCCTCAAAGCCCTCCTCAATACCTTTGCAGATCCTACTGGGCTGAAAGTCAATTACTCTAAAACTAGCCTCATCCCACTCAATGTACCTGAGGAGAAAGTTGAAATTCTGACTAATACTTTCCAATGTAAAAAGGAATTCTTTCCCATCCAATATTTGGGTGCACCCCTGGGTATTTATAAACCCACTGTTGAGCAATGTTTACCTATGGTCACAAGACTTCAGAAGAAACTGATGGGCCTATCTTCTTTTTTGACCATGGCTGGAAGACTATTGTTGGTAAAATCTGTGCTCAACTCCCTGCTGATTTACCTTATGGGGTGTCTTGATGTACCTGTCACCATTAAAGCTCAAGCAATTAAATTATTGAGGCACTGCCTCTAGAGAGGCCCTGATTTGGAGGATCATAGGCCTGCCATGGTGGCTTGGAGTACTATTTGTAGGCCAAAGGACCAAGGAGGATTGGGAGTAATGGACATCTTTGTCCAAAACAAAGCTTTGCTTCTCAAGAATCTGCACAAGTTCTACAACAGACACAACATTCCATGGGTTAACTTGATCTGGGAAGCACATTACAATGCTGGCTCACTGTCTGGCAACAGTTGGATAGGATCCTTTTGGTGGAAAGCTAATCTTAAGCTCATTGACAATTTCAAATCCATGGCCAGATACCACATTGGAGATGGAAGAAGTGCCTTTTTCTGGTCTGATCTTTGGCACTCAGCCTACCTTCAGGACATGTTCTCTCATCTCTTTTCTTTTGTGAAAAATAGAAACTCCACTGTGCATACCATTATTCACACTGAATTCCTGGAGGATCTCTTTCACTTACCATTGACAGTGAAAGCATTCCAAGAATTTGAAGCAATGGAAGACATTTGTATAACTTTGAGGGGTTCTGAATATCAGGAATGTACAGACACCTGGAGCTATATTTGGGGAAGTGATCAATTCTCTGTTGCAAAGGCATTTAAACTGATGATGGGAGTTAAAATAGTGCCACAACAATTTAACTAGATTTGGAATAGCTCTTGTCAACCCAAGCACAAGGTGTTCTTTTGGAGGCTACTACATGACAGACTTAATACCAGGAATCTTCTTAGAAGGAAATCTTTTCATTTGGACAATTACAATTGTGCTGTAAACAATTGCCAGCAGGTGGAAACACTTCAACACCTCTTTTGGACATGTCCTTTTGCTGCACAGTGTTGGGACATAATTTGCCCTACTAGGCAAGCAAATGTTTTAGTTCTCGAGGCCTTTGCTGATCTAAAATTAAAACTTCATGTGCCTTTCTTCATGGAAATCATCATCCTAGCTTCATGGGCCATCTGGATCTCTAGGAACAACCTCATTTTTCAAGCCATCCAAACAAGCATTCATGGATGGAAAGTCATTCTCTTGGAGGAACTCAATTTGCTTAGGTTTAGAATTAAGAAGAGCTATGCTAGAGCTTTCTGTCTCTGGCTTGGCAACCTTGTCCTGTAATCTTTTGTTTTTTAGTAGCTGCTAGCTCCTTGTTTCTTTCTTTCTTTTTTTCTTTCTTTCTTTCTTTATTTCTTTCTTCCTTCCTTCTTTTTGTTCTTGGCTTATCTCAAGCCTTTTGTATTGCTGGATCTCTTTGGTGAAATAATATAAAAATTGCAGTGGGGTTTTGCCCTACTGTGTATAGTCAAAAAAAACTTTCCACCATTCCGTTCATCATGACACATTCATCATTGTCACATTGCTTAGCATGATCATGTAGTTGACATAGTATTTGTGGCCAAGCCACCGTTCATAATTCTTTCATACATGTCACTCTTGGTTCATTGCATATCCCGGTACACCGTCGGAGGCATTCATATAGAGTCATACTTTGTTCTAGTATCGAGTTGTAATCATTGAGTTGTAAATAAATAGAAGTGTGATGATCATCATTTTCTAGAGCATTGTCGCAAGTGAGGAATAAAAAAAAGAAAGGCCATAAAAAAGAGAAGGCCCAAAAAATAGAAAGGCCATAAAAAAGGCCCAAAAAATGAGAGAAAAAGAGAGAAGGGACAATGCTACTATCCTTTGCCACACTTGTGCTTCAAAGTAGCACCATAATTTTCATGATAGAGAGTCTCTTGTTTTGTCACTTTCATATACTAGTGGGAATTTTTCATTATAGAACTTGGCTTGTATATTCCAACAAGGGGCCTCCTCAAGTGCCCTAGGTCTTCGTGAGCAAGCAAGTTGGATGCATACCCACTTAGTTTCTTTTGTTGAGCTTTCATAAATTTATAGCTCTAGTGCATCCGTTGCATGGCAATCCCTACTCCTTGCATTAACATCAATCGATGGGCATCTCCATAGCCCGTTGATTAGCCTCGTTGATGTGAGACTTTCTCCTTTTTTGTCTTCTCCACATAACCCCCATCATCATATTATATTCCACACATAGTGCTATGTCCATGGCTCGCGCTCATATATTGCGTGAAACTTTATAGGTTTGAGATTACTAAAGTTTGAAACAATTGCTTGGCTTGTCATCGGGGTTGTGCATGATGAGAGCATTCTTGTGTGATGAAAATGGAGCATGACTAAACTATATGATTTTGTATGGATGAACTTTCTTTGGCCATGCTATTTTGAGAAGACATAATTGCTTAGTTAGTATGCTTGAAGTATTATTATTCTTATGTCAATATGAACTTTTATCTTGAATCTTTCAGATCTGAATATTCATACCACAATTAAGAAGAATTACATTGAAATTATCCCAAGTAGCACTCCGCATCAAAAATTCTGTTTTTATCATTTACCTACTCGAGGACGAGCAAGAATTAAGCTTGGGGATGCTTGATACGTCTCCAACGTATCTATAATTTTTGATTACTCCATGCTATATTATCTACTGTTTTGGACATTATTGGGCTTTATTATCCACTTTTATATTATTTTTGGGACTAACCTATTGACCCAGAGCCCAGTGCCAGTTCATGTTTTTTCCCTTGTTTCAGTGTTTCGAAGAAAAGGAATATTAAACGGAGTCGAAACGGAATGAAACCAACTGGAGAAGTTATTTTTGGAAGGAAAGATACCGGAAAAACTTGGAGTGCACGTCAGGAAAGAAACGAGGGAGCCACGAGGCAGGGTGGTGCGCCCACGCCCCTAGGGCGCGCCCTCCACCCTCGTGGGCCCCTTGTGGCTCCCCTGACGTACTTCTATCACCTATATATACCCATATACCCTAAAAACTTCGGGAAACAGAATAGATCAGGAGTTCCACCGCCGCAAGCCTCTGTAGCCACCAAAAACCTCTCCGGACCCTGTTCCGGCACCCTGCCAGAGGGGGGAACCCTCATCGATGGCTCTTCATCATCCCGGCGATCTCCATGACGAGGGGGGAGTAGTTCACCCTCGGGGCTGAGGGTATGTACCCGTAGCTATGTGTTTGATCTCTCGCTCTCTCGTGTTCTTGATTTGGCACGATCTTGATGTATTGCGATCTTTGCTATTATAGTTGGATCTTATGTTGTTTCTCCCCCTCTACTCTCTTGTAATGGATTGAGTTTTCCCTTTGAAGTAATCTTATCGGATTGAGTCTTTAATGATTTGAGAACACTTGATGTATGTCTTGCCGTGCGTATCTATGGTGACAATGGGATATCACGTGATTCACTTGATGTATGTTTTGGTGATCAACTTGCAGGTTCCGCCCATGAATTTATGCATAGGGGTTGGCACACGTTTTTGTCTTGATTCTCCGGTAGAAACTTTGGGGCACTCTTTGAGGTTCTATGTGTTGGTTGAATAGATGAATTTGAGATTGTGTGATGCATATCGTATAATCATACGCACAGATACTTGAGGTGACATTGGAGTATCTAGGTGACATTAGGGTTTTGGTTGATTTGTGTCTTAAGGTGTTATTCTAGTACAAATTCTAGGGCTGTTTGTGACACTTATATGAATAGCCCAACAGATTGATTGGAAAGAATAACTTTGAGGTGGTTTCGTACCCTACCATAATCTCTTCATTTGTTCTCCGCTATTAGTGTCTTTGGAGTGACTCTTTGTTGCATGTTGAGGGATAGATATATGATCCAATTATGTTATTATCATTGAGAGAACTTGCACTAGTGAAAGTACGAACCCTAGGCCTTGTTTCCTAGCATTGCAATACCGTTTACGCTCACTTTTATCGCTTGCTACCTTGCTGTTTTTATATTTTTAGATTACAAAAACCTATATCTACCATCCATATTGCACTTGTATCACCATCTCTTCGCCGAACTAGTGCACCTATACAATTTACCATTGTATTGGGTGTGTTGGGGACACAAGAGACTATTTGTTATTTGGTTGCAGGGTTGCTTGAGAGAGACCATCTTCATCCCAAACCTCCCATGGATTGATAAACCTTAGGTCATCCACTTGAGGGAAACTTGCTACTGTCCTACAAACCTCTGCACTTGGAGGCCCAACAACGTCTACAAGAAGAAGGTTGTGTAGTAGACATCACACACCCCACCCCCCACACAGAAAACACACACACACACACACACACACACTAAGACTCCATCTCACACACACATGCTCTAGGCGGAGCATTTGTTCCTACCACCCTTGATCCAACCTTACCCGTATGATAAACAAGCACCTTAATTTACTTGTATAACATGGACAAATTCCACTTTACTTTAGTAGTTAGCAAACTTATCGTCTGTACCCTTATAAAAAACCGAGTTGGCGATGATGGTGTGCCTGCCATCTTGTAATATAGACCGTCTGATCTATATCTGATGGATAGAAAGCAAACTATGATAATTTTACAAAAGATACCCGCACCTCTCTCCACATCCTTATCTCCCACAACCTCATTGCTGAGAAATTAAAAAAGGAAGTCTCTGGAACAATCTAGCATGGTGGCCGCTGCCGCCTGCCGGCGCGGTCCATCCCCATGTCTCCGCCCATTCGGACCACCAGTCACCAGCACGCTCCACTCCTCCTCACCTTATCTATCATCTTTCATTTTTTTCGATGACATTCTCGAGATACCAGCTTTCCGATAAAATTCTCAAAATATCATTAGTTTTTACACATGGGATTACTCCTGCATGGGTAAATCACAACATGTGTTTTGTAAAAAAATGCATATTGATGTTCCGTTCAATGCACGGGCATCTTTCTTGTAATTATATACA
The DNA here is from genome assembly GCF_002162155.2 of Triticum dicoccoides. Lineage (NCBI taxonomy): Eukaryota > Viridiplantae > Streptophyta > Magnoliopsida > Poales > Poaceae > Triticum > Triticum dicoccoides. Next base: position 636,161,692 of record NC_041392.1, on the reverse strand, counting down.
AAGCACGAGCAGGAAGTGACATTTTTTTACACAACCACGTTAACATGGCCACGTAAATCACTAGCTAAAGTAAATATCATTATACTTATATCCCTATGCAAAAGGTTGAGTACATGTCCGAAGAGTAGAGTCGCACACACGCACTCTATCTCTCAGAATCTCTCTCTCACACACACACCAGTTACGTGACACCCACTTAAGCAGACACGTATGTTACAATTTGTGAACTCACGGGTACACATGATGCTGCACATTTATTTAAGCCGGAAAGCGAACCCAAACAGTAGCTGCATTCATTCCCCTCCCGCCGCCTCTTCTCTGGTCGCCGTCGCCCGGTAGCCATGGCCCGGCCGAAGGTAACAACATATGCCATACTCCCGCCGGAGCGGCGCTTTAATCTGGAAATTTTAGTGGTCATGCATGCATATTTTTGTGCTAGCACTCCTATACAAGGGTTGACCGGTCACTTCCCGCGGACGTGCGTGGGCGGTGGAAGAGGAAGGAGAAGGGAAGCGGGCTGTGGAGTAACGTTTTTATCACAATTTCTTAGGAAACTGAGTGCAATAATTGAGTAGTTTTGCAAACTACCAGTACTACACCTGAAACGGTTCAAAACCTATAGTCCCTTGCCAGCGCGTGCTTCCCGCATGAAACGGTCAGTGTCGCCTTGGAGTGTCAGTGCCGCATTAAGCCCGGCCAGAGCGGAGGCGACCTCTCACTGGTGTCGACTTTGAAGCAGCGCGGCGGCCGAGAGAGCGCTGCTTCCCGGTGCATGCGACTACTCCGCGTCGAGGTTGGCCATAGGCCCTATTTGGATCCATGGGTTAGAGTTACTTTGAGCTAGTTGGGGCTCAAATAGCCCTAAAGTATCCAAGCATGAGGGTTTAAATTGGAGCAAGTTGCACCGAACCCACCAAAAAAACTATCCCACCCAAGAGGTGCTAACTGGAGATAGTTCTCATTGGGACCACTGAAAAATCACTTTTCTCTCTCCATCAAGTGCATTTATTATCATTCTAACCCTGTCACCCAAACATCTCTTTGGCTACAGTTAGTTCAGGGTTAGTCATGAGTTAGTCTAACCTCTAGCTAAGTTAGAGTATCCAAACAGGAGCAGTATAGGACATGCAAGTTGCTCAAAGCATACAGTCAAATTCATACGTGAAAGGATTTTTTTGTTTTTGAAAATGTGTCAGTGTACAAAACTAGGGGCACATTTTTGCACCCCTTTACCTATGCAGGGGCAGTCAGATCCGCGCCCGCGACCACACCAAGCAGAGCAAGGGAGGTGAGCAAAGGTAAGACCGAAGCCCAAGATGGTCAAAGAAATGCTAAGGCCAAGACCACAAAGAGCAAAGGGACGAAGCAAGTTCCCCCGGCAGGAGACCCTTGTCGGGGGCAGCCTCGGCAGCCCCGGCAAGACCCTTGCCGGGGCAGCTTGCCCCACACCAATGGAGTGAGCCACCCTTGAGCCCACGATCCCCAATGCCATCATCCGCGTGGAGCCAGGGCTCGGGAAGGCACCTCCAAGGTGGCATGCAGATCTTTGTGAAGACATATCCAAGAATAGACGAGGATTAGAAGACGACGACCCTCGACAAGATCCTTGCCGAGGAAGGCCACCAGACCCCCGGCAAGATCCTTGCCGGGGACGACAGCGCGCCACGGCAAGACCCTTGCCGGGCCACCCGGCCAGGCCCTCGCCAAGGACGCCAGCGAGACCACCGCTAGGCGCACGCCAACCAAGCTTCCACCGCCGTTCCCATGCAGCTGCCAGCCCAACCAGCTGGGCGGGCACCTGCATGGCAACATGCAGCTCCTAGGCCAACTCATCAAGTTCCTGCGTGGCGTCATGCAAATCTTCGTGAAGGCCGTACCACCGCGCCACCTCAGCTGCCAGCCTGCCTACATGGCGCCGCACGCATCACTGGCCAGGGCGCGTGTCGAAGCGAGGAAGAGCGGCGACGGACAGGACGGGCCTCGCCCCCATCCCCGATAAAGCAAGTGGACACCTAAGCGATGCATTAAATGCACCTTGTCCTGTAATACGAGGGATAACCTCATGCCACTGTAGACCTTTCCACCTCCTGTGTGCCACTGTGGCAGCCCCTTTTTCCTATAAAAGGAGGCCCGAGGCGACCAGGAGAAGGATTCGGCCTTTTGGAGCTCGTTACACTCCGTAGCTAGTTCAGGAACTCAGAATACATCCACCAAAGCAGGACTAGGGTTTTACGCATCCTCGCGGCCCGAACCTGGATAAACGAACCGCGTGCTCTCTATTAGACCCGCTCTTCTCTCAACCACGCGCCCCGCAACTGCAGTAGGGATTCTTGTGATCCCACAGGTGTCGTTTCCCACCGACATCTTTGGCGCGCCAGGTAGGGGGCGCGTTTGTGAGAATCGGTTTTAGCAGTTAAGTGAGCATTTCTTCATTATGACGGCTCTAAGAGAAGCAGGAGAGGAGGTCGAAAGATCGACGCCGGCGCGACTACAAGCAGAAGCTAAGTCACACCGAACCTTGACTACTTTTTTTTCCTTTTTATACGAGGTTATTTCCCTCGGAGATGTCGTGCCTTTCTATGGAAAACCTGCACGCCAGGGGGCTATCCCGCTGTCGGCAACGCCCTTGCCCTATTTCGAGTCTGCTCAACAACTCAAGCGGCTGCGTCGAGAGCGGCAGGGTAGCCTTCCGCGATTGACAACGCTCTCGATTCTGACTCGAGTCAAGCTCGACAGTTCGAGCGACCGCATTAAGAAAGGTAAGATGGCTCGCCTGGCAGCACGCATACCCAGCAGGCCAATGGGGATCTGTCCGCGTGACGCCGCCTTGGGCTTCCGCGCCGGCGAGCTACCTAGTTGGCGTAGGGTGCGTATACAAAGGGAAATTGAACAGGGAAATAACATGCATAGTACTGAAAGTGCTGTAGAGTTATGTTACATCAAATTGTTGCCGCGGTTCTAACTAGAGGTAGCAATTATCTTGGTTGTGAACCCGCATTGGCAATAAGGAACGGGATGCCTAATCCTGGCGCTGGCCCTCCACCCTCAGAATTCCGCCGACACGGCTGATGATGGGCTTGATGCGCTCCTTGAGCGGTGCGAGGTCGACATCCTCCGGCAAGGTCTCCAGCGCGGCGTCGAAGTCGAGGTCAGGGTACCAGTGCGCCACCTTGGTGAGAACCTTGGTCATGGTGCCCTGACAAAGCATCCGGGACTCCTCGGCCAGCAAGGCCGCCCGGTTGGCGAGGAGCCGCTCCAAAGCACAGACGACCTTCTCAAAGAACAAGGTCAGGCTGCAATTGGCGCTCAAGCTCCACTCCGGGACATACCTCACGTCCAGCATCCCCATGGTGGCAAGATGTGCGGCGGCCTGGTTGTGACGGCGGCAAGGCGTTCGAGCCAACAGTTCGCGCCCGCCACATGATCGGTGAAGTTGAGGCCTTCGTTCTCTCGCAACTGCTTCTCGCCCTCCAGCGCCTTGGCCAGGGTTCCCTCTCCGGTCTTGGCCTCCTCCTGTGCCTCCTCGAGACCCTTTAGCTTTAGCTTGAGATCCCCGATGGAGTTGTTGGCCTCGGCAAGCTCCCCAGCCTTGCTGATGACCACACCCTGTGCCTCCGTCAGAGCGCCATTAAGCATGTCTTTCTCCCGGGAGAGCTTTAACGCCTGCTCCTTCAGCCCGTCGCGCTCCTTCTCCAGCTCCTTCACCTTGCGGGCATGAACCTGGGCCTGGGCATTGAGTGCCTCCTTGTGCCTCTGCTCCAGCTCACTGGTCTGCTGCAGGACGAGCTTCTCCACCTCGGCATCTTTGCCACGAAGTGTGGCGGCGAGCTTCTCCTCGCGTGCGGCAAGGTCCTCCTCCTGGCAGTTCAGCGCGGCCTCGCGCTGGGTCCGAACGGCCTTGGCGGCCTCGGCCGAGTTCTTCGCCGCCTCCTGAGCTTTCTCGACGTCGGCAAGCTTCATGGTAAGCTCCACGTCGCGCTTGGCCTGCTCATCCTGGGCCGCCTTGAGCTCCTTGTGGGCCTCGCGGAAACAATATCGTGCTTCGGCAACACACTCCTAGAGGTCCGCCTCCGCCTTCTCCACCACCGCCGTCCTGGACTTAACCTTGTCCAGGCGGGCGCGGTGGAGCGCCTGGAGCTTCCAGAAGCTGGCGCCCATGGCGTGGAGGATCTGCTCTTCCTGCGAACCACCGCCGCTAACGATTGGCTCGTCAATGACTTCGAGCCCGGCGGCGGCAAGCACCTCATCGTCGAACACCTCTCCTTCAACAGGCGTCCTGGTGCTCGACGCGCCTGGAAGGTGGACGAACAAGTCGTCGCTCACCCTCGGGTACTTGCCGGAGCCGGAAGCAGCAGAGGAGGAAGGCTGGTCACCAGCCTCCTCCTCCATCTCCTCGGGAAGCCCCTTGCCGGCTTCCTCGGGGCAGCCTTGTCGACCTCCCCGGTAGGCCCCTCGGTGGCCTCCTCGACGGCGACCTTCTCGGTGTCCACCTCGGCCGCCTTGGCGACGCCCTCAATGATGGCGTCCATGTCCTCTGGGTCCATCAAGGAGGAATCTGGGCGCCAGAGACAGGGGTCAGGCGGAGCCAAGGCCAAGAACCGGGAAGAAAAGGAAGCAGGGACGAACGACGAATGACTTACCGGTGCTGGCACCCGGCTGGGAAACGAAAGTCCCCTCCCCGCCAACATTTTGCATCGAGGCAAAGCCACCGGCGCCCAAGTTCTCTTCCTCCTCCTCCATGTGTGTGAGCTCGGTGCTTGGCGCCCTTGCCGGGGACATCCCTCGGGGCGGCGTGGTTGAGGTAGTCCTGGATTAGGGGATATCCAGACAGCCGGACTATATCCTTTCGCCGGACTGTTGGACTATGAAGATACAAGATTGAAGACTTCGTCCCGTGTCTGGATGGGACTCTCCTTGGCGTGGAAGGCAAGCTTGGCAATACGGATGTGTAGATCTCCTTCTTTGTAACCGACTCTGTGTAACCCTAGCCCCCTCAGGTGTCTATATAAACCGGAGGGTTTAGCCCGTAGGACAACAACAATCATACCTAGGCTAGCTTTTAGGGTTTAGCCTCTTCGATCTCGTGGTAGATCAACTCTTGTACTACCCATATCATCAATATCAATCAAGCAGGAGTAGGTTTTTACCTCCATCGAGAGGGCCCAAACCTGGGTAAAAACATCGTGTCCCTTGTCTCCTGTTACCATCCGCCTAGATGCATAGTTCGGGACCCCCTACCCGAGATCCACCGGTTTTGACACTGACATTGGTGCTTTCATTGAGAGTTCCACTGTGTCGTCACCGCAAAGAAGGATGTCTCGTCTCGTCTTCAAATTACCACCGAGGGAACATTGGCTGTCGGCCAAACCCTCCGGCTAGGCGGTTTCGTCATGACTGCCTGTTTGGTTGCTGCATCGGTGATGACTTCTCGGGTCATCGAAAACAGCCTCCACATCAACTCGGAACTTGCCGAGCAAATGGATCCAATGGAGTTCTCTTCCTTAAACGAGCTCTTGGATCGCATCGCCGCCTTAGGAGTCGCTACGGACTATGATTGGATTGGGCTTAAACCTGATCAAAGGGAGATTAACTCTCCACCGGTCACCCATCACATTGCGGTGGTGGAGGAACAATGCGGTGACTCTTCCTCTATCTTAAGGACTAAATATGTCTAGATTCTCGAGCTCTCCGAGCCGGACTCCCAAGCCCTAAACCTAGAGTCAGGCAGCGGGCCAGACTTATCGAGCAATGTCCCGGAACCCAAACTTCCAAGATCGGAAACTCCTCGGCTCGTGGGTCTCAGATCGAGTAAGGGTTCGGACTCAATTCCACCCACCCACCCAAACATAAGCGATCTTTCCAACATCAGACAAGAGCCCCAAGAAACAGTACATCATTATTGGGCCAGATTCCTCCTTGTGATGAACAAGGTTAAGGACTGTCGTGAGGAAGACACAGTCTCATCTTTCTGCAAAAATTGCACAGACAAGGGAATCCTTAATGCCATAAGTCGCCGTGACATATCACGCTTCGCTGACTTGGCATCCATAGTACAAAAATACTGTGCGATGGAAAGCGCCTGGAAAACCAAAACGAAATTTTGGGATAATCCGGCTCTGAACACACACCCAGTCCGAAGTAAAAGGGTGCACTATCATAAGACACACGAGTTAATTACAAAGAAGCAAAAGCCCTTTACAAAGCGCGAAACTGTATTGGAGAGATGGCTCAACGGACCCTGCAAAATTCATAGTACAATGGATACCATACCAACACACAGCCTTAGAGAATGTTGGGTACTCGGGAAGGTGGCCAAAAGTGGCGAGGACCTTCTCATCCTAGATGCCACAGATAACAATACAGTATTAACGGTATTTGAGACCTTCGCATCAAATAATAGGCGCAAGCGAACCCTTCGCAGCCTTGCCGAAATTTGCCATGTGGAAACTATAAATCCATGGACTGACATGGCTATCACCTTCAATGCCAGTGACAAACCTAAATTCCGAACAGCCCGAGCACCAGCCGCACTGGTCCTCAGTCCAATTGTGGATGGCTTTCGACTCATGAAAGTACTCATGGACGACGGTAGTGGATTAAACCTCATCTATGAGGAAACCCTTCAAAAAATGGAAGTGAACTGGAACCGCATCGAGCAAAGCAGCACAACCTTCAGAGGCATCATCCCCAATCGGGAAGGACGCTGTGCCAGAAAAATCACACTAGATGTGGTATTCGGCACGCCGGAGAACTATAGGTCCGAAGAAATTACATTCCAATTGGCCCCATTCAGTAGCAGATATCACGCCCTTTTAGGGCGAGAGGCGTTCATGATCTTCCAAGCTATACCCCATTACGGGTACATGAAGCTCAAAATGCCCGGACCCAACGGAATCATCACTCTTGCTAGTGATCCGGACATAGCACTCTGCGCCGAAAATAAACAGCTGCATTAGCCCTCGAGGCAATATCTGAAGCCCTTGCGGCCGAGAAATTAACTGCGCTACGCTCCACAGTAGACAGGGACGACGTGATACTTGACAAAAGATCCAAGTCCACCTCTTTTAAACCAACGGACGAAATAGTAAAATTCCAAGTCCACCCAATGGACCATACAAAAACAGACTCCATCGGGGCATAGTTAAACCTTGCCGTGGACGCCGCACTATGAGAGTTCCTGTGCGAGAATTGGGACATATTCGCATGGCACCCCTCAGATATGCCAGGGATCCCACACAGGCTGGCCGAACACAGCCTTAATATCCTCATCCTCAAAGGATTCAAGCCAGTCAAGCAGGCTCTTCGGTGTTTCTCCGAACCCAAGAGACAAGCTATGGGAGAGGAACTAGCCAAGTTACTGGAGGACGGATTCATCAGAGAAATAAAACACCCGGACTGGCTAGCAAACCTGGTGATGGTACCGAAGAAGGACAAATACTGGCGCCTATGCATCGATTTCAAGGACCTCAACAAGGCCTGCCCAAAGGATCCCTTCCCCCTCCCCTGCATCGATCAAATCATCGATGCTACCGCAGGACACGATTCATTGTGTTTCCTCGACGCATACTCTCGCTACCACCAAATCAAGATGGCGGAGTCCGACCAAGCCGCAACGGCATTCATCACACCATACGACGCCTTCCTTTTCAACACAATGCCTTTCGGGCTCAAAAACGCTGGCGTGACATATCAGCGCATGATTCAGACATGTCTGGAGAAGCAGATCGGCAAAATAGTGGAGGCATACGTAGAAGATGTGGTTGTTAAAACCAAACACGTCGACTCTCTAATAGACGACTTGAGGCTAACATTCGACAGCCTCCGAACATATGACATCAAGCTCAATCCGGAAAAATGAGTTTTCGGAATACCGGCCGGAAAGCTACTGGGCTTCATTGTCTCCAGCAGAGGAATCGAAGCAAATCCGGCCAAAATCCGAGCTCTGCCAAAAATGGCTATCCCAATAGACCTCAAACAAATCCAGAAATAACTGGATAAGTGGCGGCTCTCAGCCGCTTTATCTCCCACTTGGGAGAAAAGGCATTACCCCTTTATCGCCTCCTTCGGCACACTGAACACTTCGAGTGGACGGACACTGCCACAGCCGGATTGGAAGAAATAAAAGCCATACTGGCAACCAACCCAATCTTGGCTACACCAAACATCGGTGAACCAATGTTGTTGTACATCGCGGCAACTCATCAGGTGGTAAGCGCAGTACTCGTCGTCGAACGAGAAACGAACGGACACAAATACCCCCTTCAAAAGCTGGTATATTATGTATCCACTGTCCTCACTCCATGAAAATCACGGTACTCGCATTATCAAAAGATAGCCTATGCAGTATTCATGGCATCCCAGAAGCTGCGACACTACTTTCAAGAGTGTTCAATTACAGTAGCCTTGGAAGTGCCACTTAGCGATATTAAAAACAACCGCGATGCCACGGGCCAGATTGCAAAATGGGCCATTGAGCTCCTCCTGTTTGACATAACATACAAACCTCGGCGAGCCATTAAGTCGCAAGTATTGGCCGACTTTGTCGCCGAATGGACGGAAGCCGAAGTCCCTAAAGAGTACGGTGCATACTCCAATTGGATCATGCACTTTGACGGCTCCAAAAAGCTGGCTAGCCTGGGGGCCGGTGTCGTCCTGACATCCCCAACGGGAGATATAGTTCAATACGTACTCCAGATAATGTATATAGACTCCAACAACACAGCCGAATATGATGCCCTGTTACATGGTCTTCGGATGGCAGTTTCCATGGGCATTCAACGCTTGGAGGTGCGTGGGGATTCGAATCTCGCAATATCCCAAATAAATGGAGACTTCGATGCTAAGGATCTGAAAATGGCGGCCTATCGCAATGCCGTACTTAAGATGTTAGCTCGGTTCGAGGGGCTCGAATTCTACCATGTGGCTCGGGAAAACAATCAGGCAGCAGATATCCTCGCCCGCATCAGTGCAAAATGCGATGCGGTCCCACCCAACATCTTCCTTGAGAAGCTGTTTAAACCATCCGTGGTATGGGATGGGGACGCCGATAATAACAATCCGGACCCAGTCACAATTCCTGACGCCAAGAACTCTGACATAATCGGAGGCTCTGCCACCGAAATAACAACTTCAACCCACGTAATAATGGCCGTCATCGCCCCGTGGATAGAACCATTCTTGGCCTACCTAACTAGGCAGGAACTTCCCAAGGACCAAAATGAGGCACGCTGCATAGTGTGGCGATCTAAATCCTACAGGGTCCATGAGGGAGAGCTTTACAAAAAAAGCACTACCGGAGTCCTTCAAAGGTGCATCTCCGAAGAGGAAGCGCGGAAGCTTCTGGCAGAAATCCATGCTGGACTCAGCGAACATCACGCGGCAGCCCGGGCCCTTGTAAGCAAGGCCTTCTGTACTAGTTTTTATTGGCCGACCGCCCAGGCAGATGCACAGGACTTGGTCCAACGCTGCGTTGGATGCTAGCTTTTCGCAAACCAAAGCCACATGCCACTTATCGCCCTCCAAACAATCCATATTACCAGGCCCTTCGTGGTCTGGGGGCTTGACATGGTTGGACCCCTTAAAGGAGGAACCCACAAGAAAAAATACTTACTGGTCATGGTGGATAAATTCACCAAATGGATAGAAGCCAAACCTGTTAAAACGGCTGAATCCGGACCGGTGATAGACTTCATATCCGGGGTTGTACACCATTATGGTGTCCCCCGCAGCATCATCACTGACAACGGCACGAACTTTACGGCCGATGAAGTAAAACTCTGGTGTAGCAACATGGGCATTAAGCTTGATTATGCTTCCGTCTATCACCCACAAACTAACGGTCAAGTTGAGCGAGCAAATGGTCTTATCATGAGCGGCATCAAACCCAGACTAGTGCGATCCCTAAAGGAATCTAACACGCACTGGGTAGAGGAGCTCGACTCCGTACTCTGGGGGCTGCGGACCACGCCGAATCGCACTACCGGATACACACCCTTCTTTATGGTGTACGGCACTGAGGCGGTTCTGCCCTGCGACATAATTCATGACTCACCTCGAGTACATATGTACGAATAAAGAGAAGCCGAACTTGATCGGTAGGACAGCCTGGACACCCTGGAGGAGGAGCGCGACGTGGCCAAAGCCCGTTCCGCATTCTATCATCAACAGGCTCGACAATATCAAAGCAGAGAAGTACGGGCCTGTTGACACCTGATTTTGGCACAATGCAGAATGCAATGGAGATGGCCTCAAATGACAAAATATTCTAAATGAGAAATTTCACATTGCCGAGTGGAACAACTTTGATGTTTGGACCATAATCATTCGGCATCATATCAAAGACCAAAGCTACACTCAGATTGTCATGTTTAGGTGTTTTGAGTGCTTTTTGGTCAAGTACGCCTCCAGCACAATCTCGGATGAAGGAATGCTCTACATGAATTGTCTTCGTCTCGTCGAATCGGTCGATTTTGATATAAAAATCATCTCAATCCGAGTTCGTATGCAAAAGATAGAGCTATCTGGATGCAGCCCTGTTAAGAGGCGAAATATGACGCGGAAGACCAGACATGTCTTGGCAAGTGTCTGATGTAATGCGTGAGTGTTTTCGCCCAGAAGATGGCCTCGAATCGGAAAACGTTCAACACGAAAGTTTTTCGTCTCGTCAAAACGGTCAACTTTGCTTTTGGACACATTTTCATCCGAGGTCGTTTACTGCCTCAAAAACCTTGCCGGGGAAAGCTTGCCGTTGTGAACAGTAACCTTGCCGGGGAAAGCTTGCCGCCGTGAACAGTAACATTGCCGGGGAAAGCTTGCCGCCGTGAACAGTAACCTTGCCG
>NC_041392.1:636141467-636150505 GCF_002162155.2 Triticum dicoccoides | reverse complement strand
CCTTGCCGGGGGAGAGATTGCCGCCGTGAACAGTAACCTGCCGGGGAAAGCTTGTCCCCATGAACAGTAACCTTGCCGGGGGAGAGCTTGCCGCCGTGAACAGTAACCTGCTGGGGAAAGCTTGCTGCCGTGAACAATAACCTTGCCGGGAAAGCTTGCTGCCGTGAACAGTAGAAACTGTCGAGGCCAATCCGACCAGATGCTGAAGATGGGCTCTAATACTTATCTAGGTGGCTTCGGATGAAGAAGTGTTCAACATAGGAATTGTTCGTAGCGTCGAAACGGTCAACTTTGCTTTTGGAGTCATCATCATCTGACGTAGTATACGACCTACAGAGACGCTGCAAGAGTCGGACGGTCCAGTCAGCTACATGAACGAGTCCGACTCGAAATTAGAGATGACCCCGTGGAGTATTCAAGATGGCCTTATTTGGAAAAGTGATCAACATACAGATTGTTGGCCTCGTCGAAGCACACATAATTGATATTTGAACCATCTCCATCGGAAGTCATATGCAAATTCCACAGCCCACACAAGGAGCAAGACAGAAGATTGGACCAGATTCGGGCTGAATCCGAGTGGGACCAGAACTAGGATTCTAGGACGTGAATTGATGTAATTTTCTTGTAAGGAAAGCCTAGATAAATCCTTTGCTTGTACGGGAAGTCCAGCCGCCTCTTATATATGTTGGGGGTGACGGCCGATTGAACGACACACAATCGAAAAAATCAATATACTACTTTTTCATCTACGTTTTATCTCTCCACCGTTTTTCTATCTCGTTCTTCGCTGTTCTTCGTGTTTGAGAGCTGCGAATCCCGAGGCTCTAGGGGCGAGCAAATCGACCTAGGGCAGACCATAGCCGCCGCACTCCCTGACGGGGTCCCTCCCGGGGGTGTGGGGTTTTCGGGTCTGCAAAAGCGCCCGTCCACTGTCTTGCGTACCGCGCTGTCGGTCGGGTCTCCTTCGACGTGAGCTGCGGTGCATCGCCCCCGGCGTCGAGGGTACACGTGATGTGTTCGTGTGTCAACACACTTTTTGGCGACTCCGCTGGGGACGAAGATCAATCATCATCATCCACCATGTCTGATCTTCCCAAGCCATCTGAGGTAGACGCCGATAACATCATTAAGCCCAGTCTTGATGAGATATCGGCTGATCATCGCCAAGTCTATGAGGAGTACAAGAAGGCACGTGAGGAGAAGGACCTGCAGGAGTTCCTTGCAAAATTCAAGAAAGATTGCCAAGGCAACATCACTCCGATTGAAGAAATCAAGTTCCCTCCTCTTCAAGCCGAGCAGGTCAAACCCTCTGTGAGTACTACTTTTTCTCCTGAGCAGTGGGCTGAGATTGAAAGTCGTATTGCTGATGGTAACAATCTAGTCTATCAAACTTTCATAGAAAATACTAATGCTCAGAAGAATACATCTCAATCATCTAGTGGTAATGATGGTGTAGCTGCTAGTGTGCAAAACCCTAATTTGGCTTTACCTATTGCATCGGCGCTTCCTGTGCCGATGGCTTATTGTCCTACCCATACAAATCAGATTGTGACTGCACCCATCAACCCTATTATGAGCATGCCAGGTTCGGTGGCAGCGTTGAACCAAACCCTACCTACATCTACAACCACTCGACCACTACCAAATTTTGGGTCGACATACATGCCACAATTCTTACCTACAGCTAATAACCCTACTCCTCCTATGCCACTGCCACAAGCGTCATCGTCCACTATGGATGATGGTCTAGCTAATCTTAGAGAGGAGATGGCTAAGATGCTTCGAGAGAATTTTGGAGTTGAGTTACCTCGGAATCGGATTTACCAAAAGCCGTACACCGAGTACTTTGATGCCATCCAGTGCCCTCCAGGATATAAAATTCTAGATTTTGTTAAATTTAGTGGAGAAGGCACAAAAACCACATGGGAGCATGTTAGTCAATATTTAGCACAATTGGGTGAGGCAGGCTCATTGAACGAATTGAAAGTGCGTTTATTTCCTTTATCATTAACTGGTACCGCATTTTCATGGTTTTCTTCTTTACCCCATGGTTCCATTCGGGTTTGGTCGCAGCTAGAGCAGAAGTTTCGTGATCACTTTTATAGCGGCGACAATGAACTCAAGTTGTCACATCTAACATCGGTTAAGCAGAAGCATGATGAATCGGTCTCCGATTACGTCAAGAGATTTAGAGAAACAAAAAACCAGTGTTTTAGTTTGGTGATAACCGAGAGAGACTTGGCAGACCTAGTGCTGAGTGGTTTGAGAACTCCCATCAGAGAAAAGCTAGAAGGCTATGAGTTCTTAAATATCAACCAAGTATTAAAAAGGGCTTTGGCTCAGGAAAGCCGAAGCAAAGACCTCAAAGAAGTGCATAGATACAAAGCCGATCGTCCAAAGATGAATATGATCGAATATGATAGTGATCACTCGGACGATGAGGGTGACGTTTTTTCTACTGAATTTGTTTGGCCATCTAAGGCCAAACCATTTACTTGCAATGATCTGAAACCGATTCATAAGAATTGTGATGAAGAGATGAAGTTTACTTTTAACATTGCCAAGTGTGATAAAATATTTGATGCTTTGCTGCAAGCTAAAATTATTAAAATAACTCATACTCTGCCGCCATTTGAAGAGCTGAAATGGCGCGCTTATTGCAAGTATCATAATTCTTTTTCTCTTGCTACTAACGATTGCAATGTTTTTCGACGGCAGATACAATCGGCCATTAATGACGGACGATTGAACTTTTCTGAAATGCAAATTGATAAACAGCCTTTTCCAATGAATACCATGGATTTGGAGGGGAAGATGCTACTCATTCGGCCGGAGGCAGCCGAATCTGCTAATAAAGCTAATGTCATTGTCGGTGAGCCCAGGAAAGACAAGGAGGACAACAAGGTCTTGGGGAGACAGGTTGTGCTTGATAAGCAACCCGATGGCAAGGAAGTGATCAAAATCACCATCAAGAATCCTACACTCGGCGGGCAACCGCAAGTGCAAGAAAATACTCGTGTTAAATTTGTCAAGCCCAAGAGTCCAGAAGTTGGCAAGTGGAAGGAGAATGAAGCTAAAGTGCAGCGCAAGCGGATCAAGCCAACTTTTGATATGTTGCTGTCCAAGTATGCTAACCAGTCGGCCGGTTCTAGTTTCAATCGACCGACTCATCTGAAATGACCAAGGTCGCCATCAGCTGATATGTTCAGTCGGTATACAAAACCGAGTGGACCAAAGGCACAGTTTTCAGAAGAGCAGAAGCAATCTATGTGGGATCGACTTGATTACTCATATAGTGGCCGACTCAACATCGGTGACTATCAGTCGGCTGGTCAAAATATGCGACCGAGTGGAAATTATCCGAGTGTAAGGATGCACCCAGGTGGAAGCTATCCAAGTGAAAAAATGTGGCCAAGTAGATTCCATCTGACTAGATTCCATCCGAGTGGATTCCATCAGAGTAAAAAGCTGCGCCCGAGTGGAAATTTCATGCATCTGGAAAGTCGAAAAGAATGGCGTGTTAAGTCATCAAGTGTTGCAGTAGTTGAGTCAGGAAAAAGCAAGGAGAAAAGGGATGCCGACTCACTTATCTTGGGCACCAAAACATTTGCCATACAACAGCCAATTGTGCATAGCAAACCGGCTGAGCCGATACTTTCTATTGCGCCAGAGCACTCGGCTAATGACCATGCAAGCGACAGCCCAGTAAAAACGAGAGATCCTAAATACACTCAGCCAAAGTGGTGTCCTCCAGGGCTAACAAAGACACAGAAGAGGAAACTACAGAGGTTAAGGAGCCAAGAGATGGCAGAACAAGAGGCTGAGAAGCAAAGGGATAAGTTGTTCAATGACACTCGGCCTATGGTACCTACAAAACAAGTGTGGAGGCCCAAACAAATACGAGATACAGTGGCCTCTACGCCTATCACAGCAGCACCTACACTACCAAAAAAGGACAACGCAATCGTTGCATCGTCTACGTTACCTATTGCTTCCTCTTCATTCGGACAAATTTCTGAATCGGTGGATGCACTTGAGGAGGGGGCTGATATGTTGGACTATGAGTCTACACCGGTTCATGAAGGTATGGATATCAATATGGTGTATTACTTGCCTGCTGAGTTTCGTGCTGTAGATGAGGAAGGGGAGGTGGCTCAGCTGGATTTTGGCCCTAAAAATACGATATTCGAGAAGCCAAAAGAACCAGTAACGCATCTGAAACCATTATATCTCAGAGGTCATATCAATGGGTCGCTGCTCACTCGGATGCTTGTTGATGGTGGTGTTGTGGTAAATCTTATGCCCTATTCGGTCTTCAAGAAATTGGGTTTGCCTGATGAAGAATTGATCAAGACCAATATGGTGCTTAACGGGTTTGAAGGCAAAGAGAAAACTGAAGCCAAAGGTGTGATGTATGTGGAGCTTACAGTCGGAAGCAAAACTTTGGCTACTGCATTCTTTGTCGCTAAGGTGCAAGGTAACTACAACGTCATACTAGGCCGTGATTGGGTTCATGCAAACCAGTGCGTACCATCCACTATGCACCAGTTTTTGATTCAGTGGGTTAATGATGAAGTGGAAGTCATTCATGCGGATAACTCGGCCTGTGTTGCTTTGGCCGATGCGTCGGTGGATTGGCAACATCCCAATGCTACTTGCTTGACGGTACATGACTTATCAGAGTTTGATTTTCTCAGCGCAACCAAGAATGGTTTTGTGCCTGTCTCTTTAAAGCCGACTGAATGCAATCGGCTCCAAGGTATGATATGTTTAAATGGATTCTAGCTCTGAGTGGTTACAAAAACGTCTTGTGAAATATCGGTCCAGCAAGAACGATATGTATGAGTCTATAGAGGAGTTGGATGACATGGATAAACTTGGACAAGGTTTTACGTCGGCCGATCCATTAGAAGAGGTAGATATTGGAGATGGTTCAGTCACTCGACCGACATTTATAAACAAAAATGTGAAAGTCGATTGTAAAGCTAAGTTGATCGAGCTATTGAAAGAATATGTTTGTTGCTTTGCATGGGAATATCATGAGATGCCAGGGTTAAGCCGAGAGCTAGTGGAGCATCGGTTGCCTATAAAGGCCGGTTTTAGACCTTATAAACAGTCGGCCAGAAAATTTAATCCGAAAACATATGACCGGATCAAGGAAGAGATCGGTCGACTGCTTGAAGCTAATTTCATTCGACCTTGCAGGTATGCCGAGTGGATTTCTAACATTGTCCCAGTAGAGAAGAAAGGATCCGGCAAGTTGAGGGTGTGCATTGATTTCAGAGATTTGAATAGGGCTACACCCAAAGATGAGTATCCTATGCCAATAGCCGATATGCTTATTAATGATGCTTCTGGGCATAAGGTTATTAGCTTTCTAGATGGTAATGCCGGATACAATCAAATTTTTATGGCCGAAGAGGACATGTACAAGACTGCTTTTCGATGCCCTGGTTTCGTTGGTTTATTCGAGTGGACAATGATGACATTCGGATTAAAAAATGCTGGAGCCACATATCAAAGGGCTATGAATTTGATTTTCCATGATTTACTCGGTATCATACTTGAAGTTTATATTGATGATATTGTTGTCAAATCGGATGCTTTTGAATCTCACTTGGCCGATTTGCGTTTAGCTTTTGAAAGAATGAAAAAGTATGGACTGAAGATGAATCCTTTGAAGTGTGCTTTTGGCGTGTCAGCTGGTAAGTTTTTGGGTTTCATTATTCATGAAGATGGCATAGAGATTGATCCCAAAAAGATAGAGGCTATACAGAAAGTGGAGGCTCCAACATGCAAGAGAGATATGCAAAAGTTCCTTGGCAAGGTCAACTATTTGAGAAGGTTCATAGCTAATCTGTCAGGGAAAGTTGATGCATTTACTCCTATCCTTCGGTTAAAGGATGATGCTGATTTCATATGGGGGGCAAAACAGCAAGAAGCATTTGATATAATCAAGAATTATTTGTGCACTCCTCCGGTGATGAGAGCACCCAAGCATAGGGAACCCTTCAGACTTTACATTGCAGCAGAGAAAGAAGTTATTGGTGCTGTTCTAACTCAAGAGACCGAAGGAAAAGAGCATGCCATCACTTATTTGAGCCGCCGCTTATTGGACGCAGAGACAAGGTATACATTTATTGAGAAATTATGTCTATGCTTATATTATGCTTGCACAAAACTAAGACATTATTTAGTGCCGAGTGCTTGTGTAGTAGCTTGTCAAACCGATGTCATTAAATACATGTTGCATAGGCCAATTCTTAGCGGTAGAATTGGCAAGTGGGCTTATGCTTTAATTGAATATGATTTGGCTTATGAATCTCTAAAGTCCATGAAAGGCCAAATTGTTGCTAATTTCATTGTTGAACATCGGATTAATGACAGGCATGATGTTGATATGAACCTTATTTCATTAGTACCATGGATATTATACTTTGATGGGTCAGTTTGTAGCAATGGCCAAGGTGTTGGTATTGTTTATATATCTCCTCATGGTGCTGTTTTTGAAGCCTCATGTCGCTTAGAATATTTTTGCACAAACAATCAAGCCGAATATGAAGCATTGTTATTCGGCCTAGAGATGTTACTTGCTATAGGTGTTACACATATTGAGGCTTATGGTGATTCGTTACTAGTGGTACAGCAAATATCCAAAGTCTTTCAGTGTTTGGACGAATCACTTAATGTTTATCTTGATAAATGTCTAGATATAATCTCTACTTTGGATTGTTTTAACATTGCACATTTATCTAGACATGACAACTGGAAAGCAAATGAGTTGGCACAACAAGCATCTGGATACCATGTTGATCATGGCATGTTTCATATTTCTCAAAATCCGATGTCTTGTCTTACCAGTATAGAAGAGGCCGAACCAGAACCCACTAATTCGGTCGTTAACAAAAAATCTAGTGCAGGTGACAATTCCGACTGGAGGAAGCCCATTGTTGCTTACTTGCGTAATCCGAGTGAAAGGGTGGACAGGGCTGTTCGGCATATGGCTTTTAAATATACTATGAGGGATGATGATCTTTATCGCCTAACAGTTGATGATGTTCTTTTAAAGTGCTTGGATGAGGACCAAGCAAGAGTTGCTATGGGAGAGGTACATGAAGGCATTTGTGGTACTCACCAGTCGGCTCCCAAGATGAAATGGTTATTACGATGTGCTGGGTTTTATTGGCCGACCATGATTAATGATTGCTTCAGATATTATAAAGGGTGCGAAGCTTGTCAAAAATTTGGTGATATTCAATTAGCTCCCGCTGCTATGTTGCATCCTATTATCAAGCCGTGGCCTTTCAGAGGATGGGGTTTAGACTTTATTGGGCAAATCCATCCGTCTTCTTCGAAGGGGCATCGGTTCGTATTGGTGGCAACTGATTATTTCACTAAGTGGTCTGAAGCAGTACCTCTCAAGAACATGACACATACGAAGGTAATTAAATTCATAACTGAACACATTATTCATAGATTCGGTATTCCTCAAACGTTAACTACAGATCAAGGTTCATCTTTTATGTCACACCAAGTCAGAGAGTTTGCCGAATCGTATAACATAAAGTTGCTCAATTCCTCCCCATATTATGCCCAAGCTAATGGACAAGCTGAGTCTAGCAATAAAATTTTAATCAAGCTCATCAAGAAGAAGATTGAGGATAATCCAAGGAGATGGCATGACTTGTTGTCTGAGGCATTATGGGCATATAGAATCTCAAGGCATGGTGCTACGAAAGTGACTCCATATGAGCTAGTATATGGTCAGGAGGTTGTTTTACCAGTGGAAGTAAATTTGAATGCTTTGAGAATAGCCAAACAAAATGATTTATCGGCAATAGACTTCTATAACTTGATGATGGACAACATTGATGAGGTTGCTGATAAAGGTTTGGCTGCTTTGAATGCCATAGAGAGAGATAAGTTGAGGGTGGCAAGGGCTTACAATAAGAAAGTCAAGTTGAAGAATTTTCAAGTTGGTGACCTCGTCTGGGAAGTGATTCTACCGATTGGTTCAAGAGATAGAAAATTCGGGAAGTGGTCTCCAAGTTGGGAAGGTCCTTTTAGTATTACAAGAGTTGTTCCCGGAAATTCATATTTGGTGGAATCAATATAGGGCGCATTGTTACCTCGAGCTCTCAATGGCAAATATTTGAAGAAGTACCACCCGAGTGTGTGGCAGGAAGCCTAAGTAGGCAATGGCCGATATACGATTATCGCCCTTAGCACAAACATGGCCGATACATAATTATCGACCTGAGAAGAATAGATGGCCGATGGAGTGTTGACATCGTCCTTAGAACAAACATGGTGCAAATTATTTTTCGGCATGCAAGCTTTGCCGAAAAACAGGGGGGCCTGTGTTGACACCTGATTTTGGCACAATGCAGAATGCAATGGAGATGGCCTCAAATGACAAAATATTCTCAATGAGAAATTTCACATTGCCGAGTGGAACAACTTTGATGTTTGGACCATAATCATTCGGCATCATATCAAAGACCAAAACTACACTCAGATTGTCATGTTTAGGTGTTTTGAGTGCTTTTTGGTCAAGTACGCCTCCAGGACAATCTCGGATGAAGGAATGCTCTACATGAATTGTCTTCATCTCGTCGAATCGGTCGATTTTGATATAAAAATCATCTCAATCCGAGTTTGTATGCAAAAGTTAGAGCTATCTGGATGCAGCCCTGTTAAGAGGCGAAATATGACGCGGAAGACCAGACATGTCTTGGCAAGTGTCTGATGTAATGCGTGAGTGTTTTGGCCCAGAAGATGGCCTCGAATTGGAAAACGTTCAACACGAAAGTTTTTCATCTCGTCAAAACGGTCAACTTTGCTTTTGGACACATTTTCATCCGAGGTCGTTTACTGCCTCAAAAACCTTGCCGGGGAAAGCTTGCCGCCGTGAACAGTAACCTTGCCGGGGAAAGCTTGCCGCCGTGAACAGTAACCTTGCCGGGGAAAGCTTGCCGCCGTGAACAGTAACCTTGCAGGGGGAAGCTTGCCGCCGTGAACAGTAACCTTGCCGG
>NC_041392.1:636128730-636141318 GCF_002162155.2 Triticum dicoccoides | reverse complement strand
GAACAGTAACCTGCCGGGGAAAGCTTGCCGCCGTGAACAGTAACCTTGCCGGGGGAGAGCTTGCCGCCGTGAACAGTAACCTGCCGGGGAAAGCTTGCCGCCGTGAACAGTAACCTTGCCGGGAAAGCTTGCTGCCGTGAACAGTAGAAACTGTCGAGGCCAATCCGACCAGATGCTGAAGATGGGCTCAAATACTTATCTAGGTGGCTTCGTATGAAGAAGTGTTCAACATAGGAATTGTTCGTAACGTCGAAACGGTCAACTTTGCTTTTGGAGTCATGATCATCTGACGTAGTATACGACCTGCAGAGACGCTGCAAGAGTCGGACGGTCCAGTCAGCTACATGAACGAGTCCGACTCAAAGTTAGAGATGACCCCGTGGAGTATTCAAGATGGCCTTATTTGGAAAAGTGATCAACATACGGATTGTTGGCCTCGTCGAAGCACACATAATTGATATTTGAACCGTCTCCATCGGAAGTCATATGCAAATTCGACAGCCCACGCAAGGAGCAAGACAGAAGATTGGACCAGATTCGGGCTGAATCCGAGTGGGACCAGAACTAGGATTCTAGGACGTGAATTGATGTAATTTTCTTGTAAGGAAAGCCTAGATAAATCCTTTTCTTGTACGGGAAGTCCAGCCGCCTCTTATATATGTTGGGGGTGACGGCCGATTGAACGACACACAATCGAAAAAATCAATATACTACCTTTTCATCTACGTTTTATCTCTCCACCGTTTTTCTATCTCGTTCTTCACTGTTCTTCGTGTTTGAGAGCTGCGAATCCCGAGGCTCTAGGGGCGAGCGAATCGACCTAGGGCAGCCCATAGCCGCCGCACTCCCTGACGGGGTCCCTCCCGGGGGTGTGGGGTTTTCGGGTCTGCAAAAGCGCCCGTCGACTGTCTTGCATATCGCGCTGTCGGTCGGGTCTCCTTCGACGTGAGCTGCGGTGCATCACCCCCGGCGTCGAGGGTACACGTGATGTGTTCGTGTGTCAATAGGGCCAAAACTTGTAATGTTGGCGAACAAGTTCTACGCCTGCCGGAGAAAAAAAAGAACAAGCTCGAGCCCAAATGGGAAGGTCCCTTCATTATCGATCAAGTTCTGACCGGCGGAGCATACCGTCTGCGGGAGGCATCGGATAACCGACTTGAGCCGAACCCTTGGAACGGAGCAAGGCTCCGAAGATTCTACGCCTAGCGCCGGACTCTATGTTCATCTCCTTCCTCTGTCCATTTTTTATATATACATTATCTATTTTTCATTCTGTCTTCGATTTCTACTTTCTTAAGGCCTTCAAGGGCCAACCTGTGCCATGCTTTCACACTATTGACGCGCTAATCGCGCTCATTATACCTGGGGGCTTCTTGCACAGAAGCTTAATTATTTTTCTGGGCTTTACGCCCCACACATGTGTTATTCTTCCGCATGTACCTTTTCTTCGCCATTATATGCATTGATATGACTTAAGTTTTGGCCAAGCTGGGTTGCCTTGCTCTTGTATTTGTGCCCTACATTCCCGTTAATTCGGCTAGGGCATAAGGGGAGCACCTCTGCGATTGTTACTACCGGGTCAGCCAGATGTGTACCTCAGACTGGGTGAAGCCGAAAGCTAGCATTCTTAAGAGAATATTCGGTCGGCGAACAAAAGATGATTTTTATTTATTTTCGATATGTGCCCCCAGATGTGTTTCCTGCATCTCTTCTCGCAGTCCGGACATGCACTTTAGGGCATGCATGCCCAGGGAAAGGAACCATTAATGGAACTATTCTCCCTGGAAGATGTTTCTTACTACCCATGTAATATAACATAACTAGTTGGGCACTTGTCTGTTCAAGCACTAATGACCCCTACGCCTGGTTTCCACGCATACCCCGGTTCTTATATAACTGAGCGGGTATTCGGATACAGTCCGGACTATCGAGTCCCGAGGTTGAAGCGAAAAGGTCCACCATGACAAATGATCCACAATCCGGCTAGAAGGCATTACACACGTCAATTTCATTACATAGTCATTTAGACTGACTGAATTCCTCTTCTATACCATCCAACAGGCTGTCTAACCTGCAATCCTGTTGGGAATACTTAGCGACTAATTCTACTTGCCCGTACACTAAGTTGACGGGGATATCCTTCCCATCGGGCCCCACGGGTCTGACCTCGGCCATGCGGTTCGGGTCAGCCTTGGTATATCGCGTCTTCACCATGGCCCAGGCTTCCCTAGCACCTTGACGGCAGGCCGATATCTTCCATAATCGGAAGCGTCGCCGCGCCCCCTTGAGCTTCTCCGCAAGCTCTCCAATGCCTGCTGGCAAGGCAACGGATGGCCACAAGGCTAGGGCAATACCCTGCATCGCGTGCCGATCTTGTTCATGCAGTTGCGACAGCTCGGACAGAAGATCACCCGTAGACCCGGGCATCTCCTCCGCAGGATGACCCATCAGCATACCTGCAGACATAAATATGTTAGCTAGCTTCTTCGCCGAACTCTTTTTAAAAAAAGTTCGCTCAAGCACTTACTAAAAATGCCGCGTCGAAGCCGCTTGTTCTCATTCACGGAGTCCGACAGCTGGGCGCAAACATCCTTTAGTTCCACGCTTAGCTGGGTATTGGCATCTTAGAGATTGTTTTTCTCCTGCCTAACCTTTGTAAGCATGCGCTCGCCAGCCTTTAGCTGCCGTATGACATGTTGCTCGTCCGGATTCACTCCGGCGTCATCTGCAATATTTATTGTCAGAACTGCGTGCATACCGCATCCTATATGGTACCTGTCATTCTTTGAAGCAGGTGTTACCGGAGGGGGCCTTCTTGGACTCCTTCAACGCGGCCACTGCGGCCCGTAGCTGGGCCTTGCACTCTTCCAGCTCTTGAGACAATTGGGTATTCTTCTTTGTAAGAACCTGCACCAATAGTGATCCTTAAATCAGTTGTGCCAACTGTTTCAAGTCTCAGGGGCTACCAATATATATAATCATCAAATTTTCTTACCTGTATATCCTTTACATACTGGTCAGTGGCTGTGGCAAGACCGTTTTGAGCGGCACGAATGTACGCGTCTCCCGAGTAGAAGGCGTTAAACGCCTCTTGAGAGAAACAAGTGTCATGGAGTATGGCCCGGCGACGCCTGTGATTCATGGCGCTCTCCACTTTGGAATTTGTAGCGGATATCCTATCCGCGTCCTCTGTATGTGGAGCATCCGGCGTTTGCCTCATGTCAGCCTCCGCCTCCGTGTCCGGCCCTGGAGCCCGACTGGTAGAAGCGCGATTGGCGACATCTCCGGATATTATCCGGCGAGCGTTCTTCCTTCTAGGAAGCGCGGGTGTTATTAAGTTTTTAAAAAAAGATGACAAACCATGGAGTAAGGTGTTGCATCATACCTCTGCACCGGCGTCTCCGTCCGGACTACCTTCCTTTTTAGCCTATCCGGCTTTGGAGCCCCTTGTTGGCGAATTGCCGCAGGCTCGGCATGGCGTCCCGAGGACCTTCCCTACAAAACACCGTTTGTATATGGTAGGTGAAATACGTAAAAGAAAATCCATTTTAAGGGTTGGGACTCTGGTCTCATTTACCTGCGAGGCTGGGAGTAGCCCAGGGTAATCGGCTATAATGGCCACCATGGCATCATCACAGCTTAACTGATAGAAAGTCCTATTGATCAGCTCCACAAATATGTCCGGTCCTCCCTGAGGCCAGGATCGAGGGCCTGTTCATGGTCCTCTGGTTGTGGAGTCGGGCTGCTTATCTCCCTTACAGCCTTACGCAACTCCTGCGATGAAATTGCAAGGTAAAATACTTAACTGTAGAAATACGGAATTAGTGGGCATAAAAAGTGGCGGCCTACCCAGCTCGAAGGATTGTACATGGAGAATCCATCCTGTGGGTTCATACGGAGGAACTCCTCTTCCTCTCATTTGTACAGACCGGACAAGATTTTTGCCAGGGCAGCAGGCGAGTCCGGCCCCTTGCGGCCGCAACGGGTGGCATCATCTTCCCTGTTGACATCCCACATGGGGTGGCCGCGATATTGAAGTGGCTGCACCCCCCGCGTAAGGCATATCAACATAACCTCAATTATTGTTAGTCCGAATTGGGCCAACGCCTTTATCCGGCCCATCAGGTAGAGAACGTCTCTGTCATCTTCCTCCTGAGGGCTCCGTGGCCGCCAGCTCAGGAGCTTCTTCAAGGGAGCATGATCAAACTCAGGAAGGCCGATCCGAACAGGATCTGGAAGGGGGACGTCCTCCATATAAAACCACTCTGAAGGCCAGTCTTCGGGCGTCTTCTTCGGGGTACCGGACGGGTATCCAGTCCTGGCGATGCGCCATACCTCGGCTCCACCCACTTGATATATCAATCCCCTTTGTGTATGGGGCACTAGACAGAATAGCTTCTTCCACAGTGTGAAATGAGCCTCACAACCCAAAAACAGTTCGCAAAGGGCTACAAAGCCAGCGATGTGCAGTATGGAGGCAGGGATAAGATTGTGCAACTGGAGGCCGTAGAACTCCAGGAGCCCTCGGAGGAATGGATGGATTGGAAATCCGAGTCCTCTTAATAAATAAGGGACTAGGCATACCCGCTCTCCCTTGGAGGGGTTGGGAAAGCTCTCCGCTTGCTCCCCGCCATTATAGGTGGCGACCCCAGCTCGAACTGGGACCATATATGTTGGAGGAAGAAATCCCTGGTTCTGCAGCTTTACTAATTGGCTGTGCGGGACGGAACACTTCTCCCAGTCCCCGGGCTTGGGGCTGCTGGAGCGAGAAGAGGAGCTGCGCCGGCCGGCCATGGATGGGTTTTTTTGGGGGCGCTCCGATGAAATGCTCGCCGAGGGAGAATGATGTGGTTTGGATATGAGAATCCTCGTCTCTTTAATAGACAGTTCATTCATATAGTTAGGGTGGTAAATGTAAAAATGCCCTGGCTCCTCGCATTCGCTTGACACATGGAAGATGGCTATTATTGGGCGCAGAAGCCGAGAAGCGCAACATTTACGAGAACACGGACACTATTTAACAGGTACTCCAGGTTTGGAGGAGAACCCGCCTTGCAATGCCGAAGACAATCTGAGTACTGGACTCATCGTCATTGAAGCCTGGTTCGGGGGATACTGAGGGAGTCCTGGATTAGGGGGTATCCAGATAGCCGGACTATATCCTTTCGCCGGACTGTTGGACTATGAAGATACAAGATTGAAGACTTCGTCCCATGTCCGGATGGGACTCTCCTTGGCATCGAAGGCAAGCTTGGCAATACGGATGTGTAGATCTCCTTCTTTGTAACTGACTCTGTGTAACCCTAGCCCCCTCCGGTGTCTATATAAACCGGAGGGTTTAGTCCGTCGGACAACAACAATCATACCATAGGCTAGCTTTTAGGGTTTAGCCTCTTCGATTTCATGGTAGA
The DNA here is from genome assembly GCF_002162155.2 of Triticum dicoccoides. Classification (NCBI taxonomy): domain Eukaryota; kingdom Viridiplantae; phylum Streptophyta; class Magnoliopsida; order Poales; family Poaceae; genus Triticum; species Triticum dicoccoides. The sequence goes on along the minus strand of NC_041392.1, from coordinate 636,135,907 downwards.
TCAACTCTTGTACTACCCATATCATCAATATCAATCAAGCAGGAGTAGGGTTTTACCTCCATCGAGAGGTCCCAAACCTGGGTAAAAACATCGTGTCCCTTGTCTCCTGTTACCCTCCACCTAGACGCACAGTTCGGGACCCCCTACCCGAGATCCGCCAGTTTTGACACCGACAGTGGTCGATGGGGGCGGCCTGTTGGGAGTAGCCCCCCGTGGCTCCTCCTGCTGCTGCTCCCCTCCTGCACATGTGGCAAGGTCAGCACCAAAGTGTCGCGCCCCTGGCACATGTCGAAGAGAGAAGAATGATGAACTTACGCTGGGGGCTTTGCCGGGGGCTGCTGTCCTGGCTGCTCAATACCACCAAGGGCGCCCTCGAAGTACCAGCTGGGGGCTGGCCACCCGCCAAGACCTTGGCCCTTTTTGCTCTCTGGGCTAGCGTCTCCGCGTCCCTGCAAAGACGAAAACAAGTCAAGATACGTAACGCAGGTTGGGGAGGCAGAGATAACAGAGAGGAACCGGATGCTTACTCATCGTCCTCCTCCTCCTCTGCGGTCTTCCTCTTCCTCCTCGGACTGAGGGATCCATAATCAAAGGTGATCCCCGCGCCAACGTTCGCCGGAGGAGGGGAGGGAGGCGGCGTCTGGGCACGCTTGGATGAAGAAGGAGCGGCCGTCTTCTTCTTCACCGTGACCTTCACCGGCTTCTTCGCCGCTGCGGCCCTCGTGTGGGGCCGGGACCCCTCCAAGGTCAGATGCGGCTGCGCAGCCCTACGGGGCCGAACCGGCTCATTAGAACTGGCCCGCCGTAGGACTCGCCCCCTCCCTGCAGGTGGCGTCGGGTATGTGGTCTTGTCCCCCTCCTCCGACGACTCGCCGGTCACATCCTCAACTAGTGGAGCCTCGGTGCCGGCACTGCTGGCTCCCCCGGCAGCCGCCGCCCACCGGGCAAGATCCTCCTCCTCCGCGGTCGTCGCGGATTTGTCCTCCACACCGCCGGCGCTGCCGGCCTCCTTGGAAAGTTGTGCCTCCCTCGCCCTGGTGGCGATGTAGTCCAGCTCCGCCTGGGTGGTGTCCTGGACAAGCAGCCGCTCGGCGTCGGCATTGACGTACCCCTCGTGCAGAGTATCAAAGAACTGCTGCACCTCGGCATCCTCCGGCTCCTTCCAGCTCAGATCGGGGCCATGAGCCTTGCAGTACGGCATCATGGCAATGATATCGGACCGGCGCGAGTTATTGCACAACGGGACCAGCCACGCCGACAGCTTGAACAGAGGCCCCTTGAGGACCTTGCCGGCCTTCGCGGCAGCCCTCACGACCTTGCCGGTCCGCTCGACCTCGCCGTCGCGGCCCACATCAAGCTGGAAGAGCTGCTGGCAGAAATGGACGTGCCCCATCACTATGAAATTATGGTCGAGGCCGGGACGAAGCCGCATGATGTCGGCGGGGTTCGTGAAGAGCCAGGCTGGCCTCCCCTTGTTATGCAGTGGAGCGATCCGGCGGCGTATGAAGTCCGCCCCGATCATCTCAAGGGTGAGGCCGGCCTCGATGAGTCGGAGGATCCTAGTGGTGGCAACTGTGAGCTTCTCATCGTCAGCGTCGACGTCGCTCTAATCGCTTCTGCAGACTGGCGGCGCCCGGCAAACTTCGCAGAACGCCGGCGGTTCCTTCTCCTTGATCCAGCACCACCAGCCCCGCCATTCATCCCACCTCTCCTTCATGGCACCCTCCGGATATGCCCCCTTGGATCTTGAGACCCAGGCAATGCAACCGGAGATGGCACCCCCTGGTTGGATCCAAGGGGAGAAGTAATGGCGGAAGATCGCCATGTTGGGGTGCACCCCGGCGAAGCCCTCGCAGAGATGCGCGAAAAGGGCCATGCATGCCACCGCATTCGGAGTAAAATCCAGGAGGCGGAGGCCAAAGGTATGCATGATGTCACTGAAGAAATTAGAGAAGGGAGGGCAGAGCCCGTAGGGAAAATAATCAACAAAGAAGGGCTACCGATTTGGGGCAGCCCCGGTGCAGTCGGTGGGGATGACGCGCGTGGCTAGATGCCCTGAATTCTCCCCTCCTGTCCTCACTCCCCACAGGGGCTTGAAGGAGTCCCGAAGCTCGAACACGTCGACTGTCGAGGGGAAGAAGGCGGATTGCGTCCGCTGCACCACCAGCGCACTCTCCGGCGGCTCCACGGCTCTGGCGTCCTTGGCAACTCCCTTGCCCTTGGTGGATTTTGGCGCCATGGCGGCTGGGGGAGGAGGGCAGGACAGAGGGCGGCGGAAGCACAATGGCGGCAAGCAGGAACGAAGCTTGGAGAAGAAGAGGAAGACAGACGGAGGTTTCCGAGATTGGGGTTGCGCGAAGGGTAAGAGGAACAGTGCGCCCGCAGTTATCCCTTCTTATGGGAAGCCGCAGGGCACGCTGCCCATTTACTGCGATGTGACGCATGCGTGTGAAAACCGCCCCACGCATGCCGCCCACGTCACGCACGCCCCTCCACGCCATGCCACGCGCGCGTGTCGTGGGAAGCACAACGCACGAAAAATCTTACCACGGTAAAAACCGCCCTGCCTGCCCGCACACCGTTTTGGGCCTGACCCAACAACGTGTCGCGCTTATGTGTGGCCCAGGCTCGGGGGCTCCTGTCGGTGCACAAAACTAGGGGCACATTTTTGCACCCCTTTACCTATGCACGGGCAGTCAGAGTCGTGCCCGCGATCACACCAAGCAGAGCAAGGGAGGTGAGCCAAGGTAAGACTGAAGCCCAAGATGGTCAAAGCAACGCCAAGGCCAAGACCACAAAGAGGAAAGGGACGAAGCAGGTTCCCCCGGCAGGAGACCCTTGCCGGGGGAAGCCTCGGCAGCTCCGGCAAGACCCTTGCCGGGGCAGCTCGCCCCACACCAACGGAGTGAGCCACCCTTGAACCCACGATACCCGATGCCATCATCCGCGTGGAGCCAGGGCTCGGGAAGGCAACTCCAAGGTGGCATGCAGATCTTTGTGAAGACATATCCAAGAATAGACGAGGATTAGAAGACGACGACCCTCGACAAGATCCTTGAGGAGGAAGGCCACCAGACCCTCGGCAAGATCCTTGCCGGGGACGACAGTGCGCCACGGCAAGACCCTTGCCGGGCCACACGACAAGACCCTTGCCGGGCCACTCGGCAAGGCCCTCGCCGAGGACGCCAGCGGGACCACCGCCAGGCCCACGCCAACCAAGCTTCCACCGCCGTTCCCATGCAGCTGCCAGCCCAACTAGCTGGGCGGGCACCTGCGCGGCAACATGCAGCTCCCAGGCCAACTCATCAAGAGCCTGTGTGGCGGCATGCAAATCTTCGTGAAGGCCCTACCACCATGCCACCTCAGCTGCCAACCTGCCTACATGGCGCCGCATGCATCACTGGCCAGGGCGCGTGTCGAAGCGAGGAAGAGCGATGACAGACAGGATGGGCCTCGACCCCGTCACCGATAAAGCAAGAGGACACCTAAGCGATGCATTAAATGCACCTTGTCCTGTAATACGAGGGATAACCTTGTGCCACTGTAGACCTTTCCACCTCCTGTGTGCCACTGTGGCAGCCCCTTTTTCCTATAAAAGGAGGCCCAAGGCGACCAGGAGAAGGATTCGGCTTTTTGGAGCTTGTTACACTCCATAGCTAGTTCAAGAACTCAGAATACATCCACCAAAGAAGGACTAGGGTTTTACGCATCCTCATGGCCCGAACCTGGATAAACGAACCGCGTGCTCTCTGTTAGACCCGCTCTTCTCTTAACTGCGCACCCCGCAACCGCAGTAGGGATTCTTGTGATCCCATAGGTGTAGTTTCCCACCGACCAAACGGAATGTGAAAGGAATCTTTTTAGGATGCTCTTGGCATGTCGCTAATATGTGATGAGTTAACCGACCTCAATAGGCGACAAAAACGCCAGCCCCCCGCACTTTGAGAGAGACGAGGAGGGAGAGGCGATACGGGCTGCTGGATTACTAGAGATAGGTGTCGCATGGAAGCCAAGAAATATGGTGATAGCGTTAGTTAGCCATGTACTAGTATGATGTAACTACACTGGGCTGCCGTGTTTCGTACTCTTCTAGTCCACTGTGGAGATGATTGGTTGATTTTATATCACTGAATACTATAAAATATTATGAGTGCAGACGCTCCACCACGAGGTTCCTTGCTCCTTCTCGGTCGTCGAGAATCTATGTTCTTCCACTCTATTTTTTACGTGAGCTTTGTTCATCCTTTTGCCAACACGCGAGACATCTAGCATCAAGGTGCACGTGTCATGCAAGGATCATTCCATCTATATGAAGAACATGTGGGACTAGAACTACGAGACAGACATGTACCCAGGAGTGGACGTGCGAACCTGTGTAATGTAGCGCAGTAAGTGAAGTAGAAAGGCACAAATATTATGAACATGCGTGGCATATAGGCATTTGCCTCTTACTACCACTAAATGTTGTATGTGCAATTCCCGGTGATGTTATGGAGTATGTGACTAAGTACTCTAGTACTACTATATTAATTGGAGGCACATATTAGGTTTTATATTTGTTTACGTGTATGCCCCGAGACCTTCCAACAAGATGTGTCTTTCTCTCCGGGTCGCACTTTGTATCGTTCATACCACTAGTACAGTAGTACTACTACGTGTGGTCTCCGACCCAGAAGTGGAGACGCTCTACTACGCTGTTCATGTCCCACTCCTTTCGCTGACGTGTGGGACATCCAGCATCTGCCGTGTGTTTGGCACTCCTTCATCGTAAGAGTTGAAACACTAGCATTCATTGGAAATAAAAAATAAATATGAATCACCAGTGATACCATACCACGCGGTTTTCTTGCTCCTCGATATCGGAAAGAATACTTCTGCTCGCCGACATGTGGCACGACAACCATCCTGGTCCACTTGCCATGCCCGCCGAACTCCAAGGGACAGTCACCCCGGTCGTCACGCCACAATAATTACTAATGAGCCGTCAAATCACAGGCCCAACCTTACCCACTGTGGAGTTGCTCGGACGAAGGAACCACCATGACATCGTTGAATTCCGCTTCTTGAAGAAAACTACTGTACCAGCAGTACTGCTAGCTACAGTAGTTACTCCAGCAGAGGCCTCCTTTGGTTCATAGGATAGGAATTTTATAGGAATATGAAAATCATAGGAAGTGAGATGACATGCATCTCAATTCCTATAGAGAAAGAGATGCCATTTGATGCATAGGATAGGAATTTTTCCATTAAGTATAGGCTAATGTACTGGTAATTTTCTCTAAAAACTACAGTCATAACTAGTAGTACTGGTACATGCTCGTAATTAATTAAACAAACGTACAGGCGACACACACACACACACACACACTAACTACTAGTATACTACTACTTCTCACATGCTGGCCAGACACCGTCGTTCTCCTTCCCGGCTTTGTAGGCGACATCCTGATAACCCACAAGTGTAGGGGATCGCAACAACTTTCGAGGGTAGAGTATTCAACCCAAATTTGTTGATTCGACACAAGGGGAGCCAAAGAATATTCTCAAGTATTAGCAGCTGAGTTGTCAATTCAACCACACCTGGATAACTTAGTATCTGCAACAAAGTATTTAGTAGCAAAGTAATATGATAGTAGTGGTAACGGTAACAAAAGGGTAACGAAAGCAAAAGTAATATTTTTGGTGTTTTGGAGTGATTGTAACAATAGCAACAGGAAAGTAAATAAGCGAAAACCAGTATATGGAAAACTCGTAGGCATTGGATCGGTGATGGAAAATTATGCCGGATGCGGTTCATCATGTAACGGTCATAACATAGGGTGACATAGAACTAGCTCCAATTCATCAATGTATTGTAGGAAGTAGGCATGTATTCCGAATATAGTCATACGTGCTTATGGAAAAGAACTTGCATGACATCTTTTGTCCTACCCTCCCGTGGCAGCAGGGTCCTAATGGAAACTAAGGGATATTAAGGCCTCCTTTTAATAGAGTACCGAAACAAAGCATTAGCACATAGTGAATACATGAACTCCTCAAACTATGGTCATCACCGGGAGTGGTCCCGATTATTGTCACTTCGGGGTTGCCGGATCATAACACATAGTAGGTGACTATAGACTTGCAAGATAGGATCAAGAACACACATATATATTCATGAAAACACAATAGGTTCAGATCTGAAATCATGGCACTCAGGCCCTAGTGACAAGCATTAAGCATAGCAAAGTCATAGCAACATCCATCTCAGAACATAGTGGATACTAGGGATCAAACCCTAACAAAACTAATTCGATTACATGATAGATCTCATCCAACCCATCACCGTCCAGCAAGCCTATGATGGAATTACTCACACACGACAGTGAGCATCATGAAATTGGTGATGGAGGATGGTTCATGAAAACACAATAGGTTCAGATCTGAAATCATGGCACTCAGACTCCAGATCAGCCCTCCCGAGAGGTTTTAGGGCTTGGCGGCGGTTTCGTATCGTAAAATGTGATGATTTCTTCTCCTTGATTTTTTCTCCCAGAAAGCAAATATATAGGGTTGGAGTTGGCATCGCAGGAGCTCTAGGGGGCCCATGAGGTAGGGGGCGCGCCCTAGGGGGGAGGGCACACCCCCACCCTCGTGGACAGGGTGTGGGCCCCCTGGTCTTCATCTTTTGCAACGATTTTTTATTATTTCCAAATAGACTGTGACGCCCGGATAGTTAAGCTACAGTGAACCTCTGCTAATGATGCCATGTCACCTCGGTTACTGTTGATAAACTCGCGTCAGTTTGAAACCCAGTTCAAATTCTAAGATAAAGGCAAACATCAAAAGTTTTCAAACTTTAAACAAAAATGTTTGGATTGTGTAAATTAATGCATAGGTAATTATGGTGAAGTAAACACATTTTTAGAAAATGCCAAAATACTTTAAAATGAATTAAAACAAAAAATAAATAAATAAAAGAACTAAAACTACAACTAACAAAAAATGGGAACCTTCCCCCCCACGGCCCACTGGCCCAGCTGGCCGGCCATCCCACCTGGCCCAACCGGCGCCCCCCTTAACACCCACTCCTCCCGTGACCTAGATCGGGTCAACCACCCCCTCTCCTCCTGCAAGATCCCCCCGCACTCCCTCTCGATCTCCTACGCCCACCTCCGTCGCGCCAGAGCCCTCCCCC
>NC_041392.1:636082769-636128269 GCF_002162155.2 Triticum dicoccoides | reverse complement strand
CGCGCCCCACCAACCGTCGCCACCTCGCCGGACCACTCACTACAAAAAAAATACACTTCCATGTTGATACGTGTTTGTCACAGTAGGTCGCTTTTTTTGTCATGCATGTACATCCATGACAAATTTATGACAGAATCAAGATAGTCATACCTGTGCTGTCATAGAAATGTTCCATGACATTACCAAAATTATCATCACGGAAGTGTCCACTTCCATGACGATAAATCGCGCGTCACAGAAGTGCTGTCATCAAGGGTGACTGACACGTGGCATCCATCGTAACGGAACACCGTTAAGCTATCGGGTCGGGTTTTGGATCCGATAACACGTTTAAAACCCCGACCAATGGGAAATTTCCACGTGTAAAATTCTTATTGGCCGGATGAAACACGTGTTAGCTCGTTAGTGGGTCAGATAGGCGCCTATGATATGTCGACATGTGGCACGGCCCAACAGTGGCCCATTCCGGTGAAAAAGGTCGGCCCAGTAAAAATTAGCAGGCCGGCCCATATAAGGCCTACTTGTGTCAGGTCCATTTAAGCACACGGCCCATACGAGATGTGCCAATTCGTCCCGTTATAGATTTGACACCATTGCAGCCCATCATCAGTTCGAGCCCGTTAACAGCCCGCTATATACTTGGGCTCAATATCGGCCCGATGAGATTTCGGCCTGTTAACGGCCCATTTAATGGATGGGCCAATTTTCAGGATGTACATCTTTCAGCCTTTTAGCGACCCATTTAAATATTGGACTAATTTCTGGCCCGGTGTGTCTTTGAGCCTGTTGACGGGCCATAAATCTGATGGGCCATTTGTAGTCGGACCTGAGTTTCGGCCTTTTAGTGGCCCATTTAAGTGTTGGGCCAATTTCTGGCCCGGTGTCACTTTTAGCCTGTTGACGGCCCATAAATCAGTTGGGCCAATTGTAGTCAGACCTGAGTTTTGGCCTTTTAGCGACCCATTTAAGTGTTGGGCCAATTCCCGGCCCTGTGTGCCTTTTGGCCTGTTAACGGACCATAAATTAGTTGGGCCATTTGTAGTCGGATCTTAGTTTTGGCCTCTTAATGGCCCATGCCCTTCATGGTCCAATACCAGCCTGGTTTCTCTTTCGGCCTGCTAAAGGCCCACAACACATTTGGGCCGTTTACAATACGACCTGACTTTCGGCCTCTTAGCGGCCCATGCTCTTCATGGTCCAATGCAAGCCCGCTGTCTCTTTTGGCCTGCTAAAGGCCTATAGTATAGTTGGGCCATATGTAGCCCAAACTTAGTAACAGCCTGTTAACGGCCCATGAAATAAATTGGGGCCACCTGTTGCCCGCTTCCATGTCGGCCTGTTAACGACCCGGGAGGTAAGAGGGCCGACCATCAACTTTAGGCCTAGTAACGGCCCATTGACTCAATGAGCCCACTAAAGTTCGTTCATGTCTTTAGGCCAAATTAGATAATTTGAGCCCATTACGACGAGCAAAGGTACGGCATACAAGGAATAACATTGCACATCCAGAATATATTACAGGAAATTACATCCACTGGGCAATCAAAGATTGATGCCAGTGCAAATAAATGATCCGAACCTAACCATCTACAACGTCACAATCTGCAACCTCAGCATAGATGACGACCATAAGCATGTGGGCAAGTTCTTGCTGCTTTGCCACACTATCTCTGAAAACATTGATTAGTTGTTGTGTCACACGACTCTGCACCTCTAATTCATCCACCATTTCTATCATTGCTTCAGCCATTAATTGGTTCACAAACATACATTTATTCCATTGCATTCGAGATAGAGGATACTGAACAGATTCAGATGGCGATTTTGGCAGGCTTGTATTATTGATAGTGGAGAGTGTCTTGACCACTGCATCATAACGTAAATTAGGATGCGAACCAAACAGATTAATCATGAGTTATTGCCATATTACCTGGCCTAGATTTACTGGAAAGAAACAATGGGGTTGCCTTGCTGTTTTCAGAGATTGTCTTCTTATCTTCAACAGCCTGCACAAAATTAACACACTAGCATTGCTATCATTGGCCAAGTCAGATAATAGGAAAGCAACATTGACACAACAAACGTTTGGGCAACTAGCCTACACCAAATTAACACAATATGGCACAGGTATCATCAGCCAGGTAAGGTAATACGAAAGCAAGATTGACACAATGAATGAATGGGCAACCAGAGAAGCACTACAATTCAGTAATGTGCGTGATATGAGATAGCACATTCATGCAGCTCAGTACGCAAAACTACCAGGCATTTTTCCTTACAAAAATCAACATTGGCGCCTTTAACATTTTGCTACAACTAATTTTAGATCAGATAAAGGTTAGATTCACGCCGATTAACAAAATATATGCTGATGTAAAAATATAGTGATATACAACAGGTACTTACATGAGCACTAGAGCATAGAGAATTCCCGCAAGATATTTTCCTCAAATACGATCCCAATGGAGGAAGTCTTGTATCGTTTAACCTTATTTTCTAAAAGAGAGACGGGTAAGAAACATGTAGAAAATATGATCAGAATGCTATAAAATTTCATGATGCGAGGATACGCACACGCTTCTTAGAATGGAGTTGACATTCTTTTGCTGGACTGGAGCGGACTAGTTCTTTGGCCACTGGAATCTGCTTATTATCAGTGGGAGTTGGGTTTCTCTATGCTGCAGCAGTATATATGAAAAATGGAGTTGGTTTATTATCTCCTGGCGTTTGGATCTTTTGCAAAGACCTGGTTTGTAACCCTTCAGATTCTAACATAGCCGTCTTCCTCTTGCATGCCTTATATAGAAGAATGGTGATTCAGTTATAAAACATGCTACAGCAGAGATGGAATAGGTACTGAAGAATAGAAAGGCATGAAATATTGAAATGTATTCACTCCATCCGGAAATAAATGGATGGTTCTAGGCGTATTTCAGTTCTAGATACATCCAGTTTTATCCATTTCTACGACATTTAATGCGGACGGAGGGAGTATGATGTAAGAGCTAGGGATACAACAGGACAACACAGTAAAAAAACACTGAAAACCCACTGCAGAACCAAAGTACTCAAACCCACTGATATGAGATAGTACCCTCATGTAGCTCAGGATGCAAAACTACCAGGCAGTTTTCCTTGCAAAAATCAACATTGTGGCCTTTAATCATACATTTTGCTACAACTAAATTTAGATCAAATAAAGCTTGGATTCACGCCGATTAACAAAATACATGCTGATGTAAAAATATAGTGATATACAACAGGTACTTACATCTACATTGGAGCATAGAGAATTCCTGCAAGAATCTTTCCTCATAAACAATACCATTGCAGAAAATCTTCTATCTGTTAAGCATATTTTCTAAAAGAGAGATGGGTAAGAAACATGTAGAAAATATGATCAGCATGCTATAAAATTTCATGATACAAGGATACGCACACGCTTCTTAGAATTGAGTTGACATATTTTTGCTGGACTGGAGCAGACTAGTTCTTTGGCCACTGGAATCTGCTTATTATCAGTAGGAGTTGGGTTTCTCTGTGCTGGAGCAGTATCTGTAAAAACTGGAGTTGGTTTATTATCTCCTGGCGTTTGGATCTTTTGCAAAGGCCATGTTTGTAACCCTTCAGATTCTAACATAGTCGTCTTCCCCTTGCATGCCTTGTATAGAAGAATGGTGCTTTAATTATAAAACATGCAGCAACAGAGAGATGGAATAGGTACTGAAGAATAGAAAGGCATGACATATTGACATGTATTCCCTCCATCCAGAAAAAATGGATGGGTGTAGGCGTATTTTAGTTCTAGATACATCCTTTTTTTATCCATTTCGGCAACATGTAATCCGGACGGAGGGAGTATGGTGTAAGGGCTATGGATACGACATGACAACACAGCAAAAAAACACTAGTTGAATGTAAAACTGTATGCTAGCGGCATACATACAGAAATAACTAAGGTAACATACACGTGTATGATTGGGAAAATAATGTTGGAAATATGCCCTAGAGGCAATAATAAAATGGTTATTATTATATTTCTTTGTTCATGATAATTGCCCATTGTGAATACATAGACCACAACACGTCCCTAGTGAGCCTCTAGTTGACTAGCTCGTTGATCAAAAGATAGTCATGGTTTCCTGACTACGGACATTGGATGTCATTGATAACGGGATCACATCATTAGGAGAATGATGTGATGGACAAGACCCAATCCTAAGCATAGCTCAAAGATCGTGTAGTTCGTTTGCTGTAGCTTTTCTGAATGTCAAGTATCATTTCCTTAGACCATGAGATTGTGCAACTCCCGGATATCGTAGGAGTGCTTTGGGTGTGCCAAATGTCACAACGTAACTGGGTGACTATAAAGGTACATTACAGTATCTCCGAAAGTGTCTGTTGGGTTGGCACGAACCAAGACTGGGATTTGTCACTCCGTATGACGGAGAGGTATCTCTAGGCCCACTCGGTAATGCATCATCATAATGAGCTCAATGTGATCAAGTGGTTGATCACGGGATCATGCATTACAATACGACTAAAGTGACTTGGCGGTAACGAGACTGAACATGGTATTGGGATACCGACAATCGAGTCTCGGGCAAGTAACGTACCGATTGACAAAGGGATTGTATACGGATTGATTGAATCCTCGACATCGTGGTTCATCTGATGAGATCATCGTGGAGCATGTGGGAGCTAACATGGGTATCCAGATCCCGCTGTTGGTTATTGACCGCAGAGGCTTCTCGGTCATGTCTGCATGTCTCCTGAACCCGTAGGGTCTACACACTTAAGGTTCGGTGACGCTAGGGTTGTAGAGATATAAGCACACGGTAACCCGAAAGTTGTTCGGAGTCCCGGATGAGATCCTGGACGTCACGAGGAGTTCCGGAATGGTCCAGAGGTAAAGATTTATATATAGGAAGTCCAGTTTCGGCCATCGGGAAGGTTTCGGGGGTCACCGGTATTGTATCGGGACCACCGGAAGGGTCCCGGGGGTCCACCGGGTAGGGCCACCTATCCCGGAGGGCCCAATGGGCTGAAGTGGGAGGGGAACCAGCCCCTAGTGGTCTGGTGCACCCCCCTTGGGCCTCCCCCTGCGCCTAGGGTTGGAAACCCTAGGGGTGGGGGGCGCCACCCTTGCCTTGGGCGGCAAGGCACCCCCTTTGGCCGCCGCCCCCCTAGGAGATTGGATCTCCTAGGGCCGACGCCCCCCTAGGCACCCTATATATAGTCAGAGGAGGGAGGGCAGCGCAACCAAAGCCCCTAGCCTCTCCCTCTCCCTGCCGTGACACTCCTCCGTCTCCCAGCGCTTGGCGAAGCCCTGCTGAGATCATCGTTGCTTCCACCACCACGCCGTCGTGCTGCTGGATCTTCATCAACCTCTCCTTCCCCCTTGCTGGATCAAGAAGGAGGAGACGTCTCCCAACCATACGTGTGTTGAACGCGGAGGTGCCGTCCGTTCGGCGCTAGGATCTTGAACGCTTTCGCTCGTGATCTACAAGGGTATGTAGATGCACTCCTCTCTCCCTTGTTGCTGGATGACTCCATAGATTGATCTTGGTGATGCGTAGAAAATTTTAAAATTCTGCTACGTTCCCCAACAATGGCATCATGAGCTAGGTCTATGCATAGTTACTATGCACGAGTAGAACACAAAGTAGTTGTGGGCATCGATATTGTCAATTTGCTTTCCGTTACTAGTCTTATCTTGATTCAGCGGCATCGTGGGATGAAGCGGCCCGGACCAACCTTACACGTACGCTTACGTGAGACCGGTTCCACTGACTAACATGCACTAGTTGCATAAGGTGGCTGGCGGGTGTCTGTCTCTCCCACTTTAGTCGGATCGGATTCGATGAACAGGGTCCTTATGAAGGGTAAATAGAAATTGGCAATTCACGTTGTGGTTTTGGCGTAGGTAAGAAACGTTCTTGCTAGAAACCTATAGCAGCCACGAAAAAACTTGCAACAACAATTAGAGGACGTCTAACCTGTTTTTGTAGCAAGTGTTTTGTGATGTGATATGGCCAAAGGTTGTGATGAATGATATATGTGATGTATGAGATGATCATGTTCTTGTAATAGGAATCACGACTTGCATGTCGATGAGTATGACAACCGGCAGGAGCCATAGGAGTTGTCTTTATTTATTTATGACCTGCGTGTCAACATAAACGTCATGTAATTACTTTACTTTATTGCTAAAGCATTAGCCATAGCAGTAGAAGTAATAGATGACGAGACAACTTCAAGAAGACACGATGATGGAGATCATGGTGTCATGCCGGTGACAATGATGATCATGGAGCCCTGAAGATGGAGATCAAAGGAGCAAATGATATTGGCCATATCATGTCACTATTTGATTGCATGTGATGTTTATCATGTTTTACATCTTATTTGCTTAGAATGACGGTAGCTTAGATAAGATGATCCCTTGTAAAAAATTTCAAGAAAATAGAAGATGTTCACCGATGTTGACTAGTCCGTCTCACGTGATGATCGGACACAGCCTAGTTAACTCGGATCATGTTATACTTAGATGACTGGAGGGATGTCTATCTGAGTGGGAGTTCATTGAATAATTTGATTAGATGAACTTAATTATCATGAACTTGGTCTAAAATCTTTACAATATGTCTTGTAGATCAAATGGCCCACGTTGTCCTCAACTTCAACGCGTTCCTAGAGAAAACCAAGCTGAAGGATGATGGCAGCAACTATACGGATTGGGTTCGGAACCTGAGGATCATCCTCATAGCTACCAAGAAAGATTATGTCCTAGAAGCACCGCTAGGTGACGCACCCGTCCCACAGAACCAAGACGTTATGAACGCTTGGCAGACACGTGCTGATGATTACTCCCTCGTTCAGTGCAGCATGCTATAGAGTTTAGAACCGGGGCTCCAAAAGCGTTTTGAGAGACACGGAGCATATGAGATGTTCGAAGAGCTGAAAATGGTTTTTCAAGCTCATGCGCGGGTCGAGAGATATGAAGTCTCTGACAAGTTCTTCAACTGTAAGATGGAGGAAAATAGTTCTGTCAGTGAGCACATACTCAAAATGTCTGGGTTGCACAACCGCTTGACTCAGCTGGGAGTTAATCTCCCGGATGACGCGGTCATTGACAGAATCCTTCAGTCGCTTCCACCGAGCTACAAGAGCTTTGTGATGAACTTCAATATGCAGGGGATGGAAAAGACCATTCCTGAGGTATATTCAATGCTGAAATCAGCAGAGGTAGAAGTCAAAAAGGAACATCAAGTGTTGATGGTGAATAAAACCACTAAGTTCAAGAAAGGCAAGGGTAAGAAGAACTTCAAGAAGGACGGCAAGGGAGTTGCCGCGCCTAGTAAGCAAGCTGCCGGGAAGAAGCCAAAGAATGGACCCAAGCCCGAGACTGAGTGTTTTTATTGCAAGGGAAGTCGTCACTGGAAGCGGAACTGCCCCAAATACTTAGCAGACAAGAAGGCCGGCATCACAAAAGGTATATGTGATATACATGTAATTGATGTGTACCTTACCAGTACTCGTAGTAGCTCCTAGGTATTTGATACCGGTGCGGTTGCTCACATTTGTAACTCAAAGCAGGAGTTGCGGAATAAACGGAGACTGGTGAAGGACAAGGTGACAATGCGCGTCGGGAATGGTTCCAAGGTCGATGTGATCGCCGTCGGCACGCTACCTCTACATTTACCTATGGGATTAGTTTTAAACCTCAATAATTGTTATTTAGTGCCAGCTTTGAGCATGAACATTGTATCAGGATCTCGTTTAATACGAGATGGCTACTCATTTAAATCCGAGAATAATGGTTGTTCTATTTATATGAGAGATATGTTTTATGGTCATGCTCCGATGGTGAATGGTTTATTCTTAATGAATCTCGATTGTAATGCCACACATATTCATAGTGTGAATACCAAAAGATGTAAGGTTGATAATGATAGTCCCACATACTTGTGGCACTGCCGCCTTGGTCACATAGGTGTCAAACGCATGAAGAAGCTCCATGCAGATGGACTTTTAGAGTATCTTGATTACGAATCATTTGACACGTGCAAACCATGCCTCATGGGTAAAATGACCAAGACTCCGTTCTCAGGAACAATGGAGGGAGCAACCAACTTATTGGAAATCATACATACTGATGTGTGCGGTCCAATGAGTGTTGAGGCTCGCGGTGGCTATCATTATGTTCTCACCCTCACTGATGACTTGAGTAGATATGGGTATGTCTACTTAATGAAACACAAGTCTGAGACCTTTGAAAAGTTCAAGGAATTTCAGAGTGAGGTTGAGAATCAACGTGATAGTAAAATCAAGTTCTTGCGATCAGATCGTGGGGGAGAATACTTGAGTCACGAATTTGGCACACACTTAAGAAAATGTGGAATAGTTTCACAACTCACGCCGCCTGGAACACCTCAGCGTAATGGTGTGTCTGAACGTTGTAATCACACTCTATTAGATATGGTGCTATCTATGATGTCTCTTACCGATTTACCGCTATCATTTTGGGGCTATGCTTTAGAGACTGCCGCATTCACTTTAAATAGGGCTCCGCCGAAATCCGTTGAGACGACACCGTATGAATTATGGTTTGGGAGGAAACCTAAGCTGTCATTTCTAAAAGTTTGGGGATGTGATGCTTATGTCAAGAAACTTCAACCTGAAAAGCTCGAACCCAAATCGGAAAAATGCGTCTTCATAGGATACCCTAAAGAAACTATTGGGTATACCTTCTACCTCAGATCCGAAGGCAAGATCTTCGTTGCCAAGAAGTTTCTAGAGAAAGAGTTTCTCTCAAAAGAAATAAGTGGGAGGAAGGTAGAACTTGATGAAGTATTACCTCTTGAACCGATAAGTGGCGCATCTCAAAAAAATGTTCCTAAGGTGCCTGCACCGACTAGAGAGGAATTTGATGATGATGATCATGAAACTTCAGATCAAGTTGCTACTGAACTTTGTAGGTCCACAAGGACACGTTCCGCACCAGAGTGGTACGACAACCCTGTCTTGGAAATCATGTTGTTAGACAACGGTGAACCTTCGAACTATAAAGAAGCGATGGCAGGCCCGGATTCCGACAAATGGCTGGAAGCCATGAAATCCGAGATAGGATCCATGTATGAAAACGAAGTATGGACTTTGAATGACTTGCCCATTGATCGGCGAGCCATAGAAAATAAATGGATCTTTAAGAAGAAGACAGACCCGGATGGTAATGTGACCATCTATAAAGCTCGGCTTGTCGCTAAGGGTTATTGACAAGTTCAAGGGGTTGACTACGATGAGACTTTCTCACCCGTAGCGAAGCTAAAGTCCGTCCGAATCATGTTAGCAATTGTCGCATTCTATGATTATGAGATATGGCAAATGGACGTCAAAACGGCATTCCTTAATGGTTTCCTTAAGGAAGAATTGTATATGATGCAGCCAGAAGGTTTTGTCAATCCTTAGAATGCTGACAAGGTGTGCAAGCTCCAACGCTCGATTTATGGGCTGGTGCAAGCATCTCGGAGTTGGAACATTCGTTTTGATGAGATGATCAAAGCGTTTGGGTTTATGCAGACTTATGGAGAAGCCTTCATTTACAAGAAAGTGAGTGGGAGCTCTGTAGCATTTCTCATATTATATGTGGATGACATACTGTTGATGGGAAATGATATAGAATTCTTGGAAAGCATAAAGGCCTACTTGAACAAGTGTTTTTCAATGAAGGACCTTGGAGAAGCTGCTTATATATTAGGCATCAAGATCTATAGAGATAGATCGAGACGCCTCATTGGTCTTTCACAGAGTACGTACCTTGACAAGATATTGAAGAAGTTCAAAATGGATCAGTCAAAGAAGGGGTTCTTGCCTATATTGCAAGGTACGAGATTGAGCACGGCTCAATGCCCGACCATGGCAGAAGATAGAGAAAGATGAGTGTCGTCCCCTATGCCTCGGCCATAGGGTTTATCATGTATGTTATGCTGTGTACCAGACCTGATGTAAACCTTGCCGTAAGTTTGGTAGGAAGGTGCCAAAGTAATCCCGACATGGAACACTGGACAGCAGTCAAGAATATCCTGAAGTACCTGAAAAGGACTAAGGAAATGTTTCTCGTTTATGGAGGTGACGAAGAGCTCGTCGTAAATGGTTACGTCGATTCTAGCTTCGACATAGATCTGGATGACTCTAAGTCACAAACCAGATACGTGTGTATTTTGAATGGTGGGGCAGTAAGCTGGTGCAGTTGCAAACAAAGCGTTGTGGCGGGATCTACATGTGAAGCAGAGTACATGGCAGCCTCCGAGGCAGCACAAGAAGCAGTCTAGGTGAAGGAGTCCATTACCGACCTAGGAGTCATACCCAATGCGTCAGGCCCGATGACTCTCTTCTGTGACAACACTGGAGCTATTGCCCTTGCCAAGGAGCCCAGGTTTCATAGGAAGACCAGGCATATCAAGCGTCACTTCAACTCCATTCGTGAAAGTGTTCAAAATGGAGACATAGAGATTTGTAAAGTACATACAGAACTGAATGTAGCAGATCCGTTGACTAAACCTCTCCCTAGAGCAAAACATGATCAACACCAGAACTGCACGGGTGTTCGATTAATCACAATGTAACTAGAATATTGACTCTAGTGCAAGTGGGAGACTGTTGGAAATATGCCCTAGAGGCAATAATAAAATGGTTATTATTATATTTCTTTGTTCATGATAATTGTCTATTGTTCATGCTATAATTGTGTTATCCGGAAATCGTAATACATGTGTGAATACATAGACCACAACACGTCCCTAGTGAGCCTCTAGTTGACTAGCTCATTGATCATAGTTTCCTAACTATGGACATTGGATGTCATTGATAACGGGATCACATCATTAGGAGAATGATGTGATGGACAAGACCTAATCCTAAGCATAGCTCAAAGATCGTGTAGTTCGTTTGCTGTAGCTTTTCTGAATGTCAAGTATCATTTCCTTAGACCATGAGATTGTGCAACTCCCGGATACCGTAGGAGTGCTTTGGGTGTGCCAAACGTCACAACGTAACTGGGTGACTATAAAGGTACATTACAGTTATCTCCAAAAGTGTCTGTTGGGTTGGCACGAATCGAGACTGGGATTTGTCACTCCGTATGACGGAGAGGTATCTCTGGGCCCACTCGATAATGCATCATCATAATGAGCTCAATGTGATCAAGTGGTTGATCACGGGATCATGCATTACGATATGAGTAAAGTGACTTGCCGGTAACGAGACTGAACAAGGTATTGGGATACCGACGATCGAGTCTCGGGAAAGTAACATACCGATTGACAAAGGGAATTGTATACGGATTGATTGAATCCTCGACATCGTGGTTCATCCGATGAGATCATCGTGGAGCATGTGGGAGCCAACATGGGTATCCAGATCCCGCTGTTGGTTATTGACCAGAGAGGCTTCTTGGTCATGTCTGCATGTCTCCCGAACCCGTAGGGTCTACACACTTAAGGTTCTGTGACGCTAGGGTTGTAGAGATATTAGCACACGCTAACCCGAAAGTTGTTTGGAGTCCCGGATGAGATCCCGGACGTCACGAGGAGTTCCGGAATGGTTCGGAGGCAAAGATTTATATATAGGAAGTCCTGTTTCGGCCATCGGGAAGGTTTCAGGGGTCACCGGTATTGTACCGGGACCACCGGAAGGGTCCCGGGGGTCCACCGGGTAGGGCCACCTATCCCGGAGGGCCCCATGGGCTGAAGTGGGAGGGGAACCAGCCCCTAGTGGGCTGGTGCGCCCCCCTTGGGCCTCCCCCTGCGCCTAGGGTTGGAAACCCTAGGGGTGGGGGCGCCACCCTTGCCTTGGGGGGCAAGGCACCCCCTTTGGCCGCCGCCCTCCTAGGAGATTGGATCTCCTAGGGCCGGTGCCCCCCCCTAGGCACCCTATATATAGTGGGGGTTTGGGAGGGCTGCGCAACCAAATCCCCTGGCCTCTCCCTCTCCCTCCCGTGACACTCCTCCGTCTCCTAGTGCTTGGCGAAGCCCTACCGAGATCACCGTTGCTTCCACCACCACGTTGTCGTGCTGCTGGATCTTCATCAACCTCTCCTCCCCCCTTGCTGGATCAAGAACGAGGAGATGTCTCCCAACTGTACGTGTGTTGAACGTGGAGGTGCCGTCCATTCGGCGCTAGGATCTTCGGTGATTTGGATCACGTCAAGTACGACTCCATCAACCCCGTTCTCTCGAACTCTTCCGCTCGTGATCTACAAGGGTATGTAGATGCACTCCTCTCTCCCTCATTGCTATATGACTCCATAGATTGATCTTGGTGATGCGTAGAAAATTTTAAAATTCTGCTACGTTCCCCAACAAATAAGATGGCATTGCAACAGAGCACTAGAACAACACTTCAATGTAAAAAAACATGGTATGGTAGACAGATGAAGTACATACTGATGAATAACAATGCATAAGATATTCAGAAGCATGATGTCCAAATTAAGCAGATGGTATTGCGATAGAGTAGAATGACATTACTTGAATTTGAAAACATGTTATCATGAATGGAATAGGTACTGAAAAACAGGAAGGCATAACAGATTTACATGCATGATCAACATGCTAAGCACATGGCATTGCAACAGAGTAGATACACTCCAGGACATTATATGCATGTTGTACCCATATCACAGGCCAAGTTAGAGCAAGGACCTTGTGGGGTGAAGAGGATTCATCATCTTTCTGCAAGTCTTCTGAAGAACTGCTTTACATGTTCCATCATATTGGTTATCATTGACATCAAGTTTATTGGCCTTTACATTGCTCCATGAGGTTCTTATGGATATATCAGTGTGTGCAATTATATCTGACATGCATGGAAGACAACTAGTAGTTAGATTTATGTAATGAGTGCATGTAGGAGACGACATAAATAGTAGGACTAGGGTTAACTAGCAGCAACAGGTCTCATAAACTAAAGGGAGAACACAGACGAAAGCTACAGAATATGTATCGTTTGTACTCGAGATTAACTAAATGGCACACAAAAGTATTAAAGAACAACATAGGAAATAATAGAAGTGGTATAATACTATAATCACCAGCCTGTGGGATAGCATTGGCTTATGGATGATAACCATGGAACAGTGTTACCTAAAGAACAAGTATCTTAGCTGATCTATGGAACATCGTTAACTCCTGAACAAGACCCGTAAGAGATCAGCATGAATATACAGTGAAATGTGATGATCTATTTTCCATGCTTAGATGAATAACAAAGCAATAAATGTTGCACACAAGTAAGATGAGGGTACAACCTATCGGGCTGCCATCCATAGGAGTGAGCATCATGTGCTGACTTGTCGATGGCCCTGTAGTTGTTGTGGCTGTGCATGTCGGGCACGTGCATTCGATGCAGGGAACTGTTGAGTGGGGACTATAGCTCCCTTCTGGTGTATGCTTCCCTTGTTGGAGCAGCTGCGGTGAGTCGGAAGACGTTGTGTCTGAAGATGCAGATAACGCATAATGTTAAGAACGACATATCTCTTTGATCTGAAGAAATACACTAAGAGATTAACAGCAAGGTACGAGAGTGGTCACATGTCTGTTGACTGAAGACTAAATTGGGGTCACACGATTTTATTTTATTTTGGTATTGTCCGATATATGTCGGATGGCTGGCCGTCTGCCTCCCGGCTGACACTGTTCGGAATCTTCCCCGAAGAGCCAGCGACCAACGGCAGAGCAGCCTGCCTCCGCCGTCCGTGGTCCCGGCCAAAACCCCGCTCCCCGCTCCACCGCACTGCCATGGTTGCGCCGCCCCTAGGCCAATCCACAAAGACTCCCCGTCATCCAGATCCGGCGGCGGCAGTACCTTCAACCCACGGAACTCTAAAAGATAGCCATCTAGGTGCTGCTTTCGCGGCGAACTTGCAGCCCCGCACCCTTACGTTAGACACCAGCCAACCGGCAGCCTAGGAGCTCCACCGCCTCGAGGGGTGCTGCTTCCCATTGCAAATCGATTGGCCCAGAATAAAAATTCAGACAACTGACGCCTAAATAAAGTGATTTGAGAAGAGGGTGCGACCTATCTGGCGGCATGGTGAAGTAGGCAGGTCCAGCTGCCGAGTCGGTGAGGCTAGCACGGTTGCGGTGGCGACTGGCGGCAGGGAAAGCGCGATGTCGCGATGGTCGACGGCTACGCCGAAGCAGCGCTAGGACTCTGGACGGATCCGAAGTTGGAGCCGCTCCCGCGCCGTGAACAACAGCGGGGGTGACTCGGCTCCGGTACGGTTCACGCGATCATCGTCGAGGCAGCAGCAGCAGCACGGAGTAAGAGGCACACAGCCTAGTGCACGACGGCAAATGGACAACGTCTCCAGCATTAGGGAGGAGGGTGGCTGTGAAATTGGAGCGGTTGGGGCGCCATGGAGGTGGGGCTGAGGTTTCGCGGCTCGAGAGAAGGGAGCTTCCCGGGGAGAAGGTGATTTGGCGCCCACGAGGTATGAATGGGTGCGGGCGGGGGGGAATTGGGAGGGGAGTGGAACCATGTCTTACGGACGCATTTGTCTGAAATGTGAGGGGGAGTTACAGTTCTACCCTTGCCTATAGGCTTCTCGGCTTGGGTCTATGTACTGAGGGCCGGGGATAGTAGAGTAACTTTGCTTCTCCCCAAATAGTGGGCGGTAGATATTTCGGGCGAGGAGGGCGTGTTTTGAACTATAGTGGGCGCGAGCGATTTCGGGCGAGGAGAGCGTGTTTTGAAATAGTGGGCGCGAGCTATTTTGGGCGAGGAGAGCGTGTTTTGCTGACCATGGTTTATGAATTATTCGGCACATGTCATTTCGGCCGAGGAGAAGGCGCGCTTGGATGAAGTTACGAACCTACCCTTGATGTACAACGGGCCAATTGATGCGTGTCCCACATAGGACGGTAATTTTGCGTCTCCCATTTATTTTCTCGGGCGAATTCCACCAAGCAGAGAGGATGTTTAACGGTTCGTTCAAATTTGGGGAGAACGAATATCCCCATCTACCTTACCAAGTCGATTCGGATCAAATTTTGAAATATTAGCTTGCCACTTCTTTTTTAGATGGAGAGATGATGCTCGGGAGTAATGTGTTTTTACATGCTCGTTGCTAGCGATTTACTATATGACAAATAGTTGACCCACTCAAAAACGCGAATCAAACCCAAAATGAAATATCTCGATTCAATGAAATAGCTCGTTCAGTAGGTCAAAATAGTGAACTAAATCCAAAATTGAACACCTCAATCGAGTAGCATGTTGTACAGTATTATAGTACTCCATGAACATGTTGAAAGTCAAGTTAATGAACTTGTTTGGTATACGCATATATCCGTTCATGTGTGGAGTGCAGACAACATGTTCTCCAATTTAAATATTTGAATGCAAGTTTATATCGAAACATGGTTTATATCAGTCTTTGATGCATAAAACGCGACCTCTCCCTCTCCCGGACTCCTGTTCTCTCTCTCTCTCTCGCCGACAATCTTCAATTCTGTCGAACGCATCTGACACAAAAACCTTGTTGGTCCCTCTCCATTTATCTCCATCTCTCTCTCTTTGTGTGTGTGTGTGGGGGGGGGGTCTTTCTAGTTCGCATGCATATATACACCATCTATAGGTCTCTCTCGCACACTATGTATGATACTCTAGCTAGTCCAAGCTAGATATCTTGGGTGCGCTCATCGTACACACACAGATTCCTTGGCTCTTTGCCTGTAACTCTCTCACGCACCACTATGTCATCTCGGAGCTCTCCCCCTCTCTCTCAAACTCTCCATCCACATGGGTCACACATACACATGCATATCTCACTCGCACTCGATAGGCCCATCTAAAACTCTATCCCTCCCCCTCGTTCTCTCTCCATCTCACATGCGCACACACACAATCTCATGCCCAGCTAGCCAAGTATGATGGTCTCTCACTCAATTGTAGGCACACGCAGTCCCCCTATATGTATATGACTAGCTAATCTTAGTCTCCATCACAAACATGTGCATGGTCTATCTCGATTTCTCTCAGGGCATCTTTCTATCGCTCACGCACTCCCTCGATCTCCCACCCATATAGTCCCCCTCACGATCTCGACGGGATCTCTCTATCACAAACAAACCCTCTCTCCGTCCCCATGCGTCCATGACATCCATGTGTCCCTCTCGACCTTTGTTCCTTGTTGGCCACACCTCTATTGGACATGTGCTACAGGGGTGTCTCTCTTCGTTGCAAACAATCACACACTAGCTATCTTTGTGTATCTCCTCGCCTCACTTTTCCATCCCGGAGATGCATGCGTGATATGTTCGCATAAGAAACGAAAAAACACTCTATCTTTCTAATTTATCATTTGTTGTCACTTTCTCTTTCACCACGCATACTCTTTTTGCACACTTACTCATTCTCCTTCACACGCACTTGATCTGTCTTGACTGAGGCACTCTCCTTGGTCCATAGCATACATATTTATTGAAAAGTCAAACATCACAAAGTTTGACCATGTACATGGAAAAAAAGAATTACATCTAGTACGGCAAACATATACCATTAGATTCACCATGAGATGTAGTTTTGTATGATGTATCTTTGGTATTGTAGATATAAATAACATTTTGCGTAAACCTGATCAAAGTTTCCAAAGTTTGACTTCTAAAAAATTTACATGCACTGCATTATCAAGCGGATGGAATATCTCTTTCCCCCTCTCAGCTATCTGACGCACCACTCAGCCTTATCGGGGCTCCTCAATCTCTCTCAAACTTTATTGGTCAGTTTGGTTCTGAAGGAAATATGCCCTAGAGGCAATAATAAAGTTATTATTTATTTCCTTATAATCATGATAAATGTTTATTATTCATGCTAGAATTGTATTTTCCGGAAACATAATACATGTGTGAATACATAGACAAACAGAGTGTCACTAGTATGCCTCTACTTGACTAGCTCGTTAATCAAAGATGGTTATGTTTCCTAACCATGAACAATGAGTTGTTATTTGATTAACGAGGTCACATCATTAGTAGAATGATCTGATTGACATGACCCATTCCATTAGCTTAGCACCTGATCGTTTAGTATGTTGCTATTGCTTTCTTCATGACTTATACATGTTCCTATGACTATGAGATTATGCAACTCCCGTTTACCGGAGGAACACTTTGGGTACTACCAAACGTCACAACGTAAATGGGTGATTATAAAGGAGTACTACAGGTGTCTCCAATGGTCGATGTTGGGTTGGCGTATTTCGAGATTAGGATTTGTCACTCCGATTGTCGGAGAGGTATCTCTGGGCCCTCTCGGTAATGCACATCACATAAGCCTTGCAAGCACTGCAACTAATATGTTAGTTGTGAGATGATGTATTACGGAACGAGTAAAGAGACTTGCTGGTAACGAGATTGAACTAGGTATTGGATACCGACGATCAAATCTCGGGCAAGTAACATACCGATGACAAAGGGAACAACGTATGTTGTTATGCGGTCTGACCGATAAAGATCTTCGTAGAATATGTAGGAGCCAATATGGGCATCCAGGTCCCGCTATTGGTTATTGACCGGAGACATGTCTCGGTCATGTCTACATTGTTCTCGAACCCGTAGGGTCCGCACGCTTAAGGTTACGATGACAGTTATATTATGAGTTTATGCATTTTGATGTACCGAAGGAGTTCGGAGTCCCGGATGAGATCGGGGACATGACGAGGAGTCTCGAAATGGTCGAGACGTAAAGATCGATATATTGGACGACTATATTCGGACATCGGAAAGGTTCCGAGTGATTCGGGTATTTTTCGGAGTACCGGGTAGTTACGGGAGAAGTAATGGGCCTTGATGGGCTTTAGTGGGAAGAGGAAAAAGGCTGCTGCGCCCCCCTCCCCTTTGGTCCGAATTGGACTAGGGAAAAGGGGGCCGGCCACCTCTCCTTCTCCTCCTATTCCTTCTCCCTTCCTCCCCTCTTGGTGGACTCCTACTAGGACTTGGAATCCTAGTAGGACTCCCTATCCTGGCCGCACCTTTGCCTTGGCCGGCCTCCTCCTCCTCCATCCTTTATATACGGAGGCAGGGGCACCTCTAAACACACAAGTTGACACAAGTTGATCCACGTGATCGATTCCTTAGCCGTGTGCGGTGCCCCCTGCCACCATATTCCTCGATAATACTGTAGCGGAGTTTAGGCGAAGCCCTGCTGCTGTAGTTCATCAAGATCGTCACCACGCCGTCGTGCTGACGAAACTCTTCCCCGACACTTTGCTGGATCGGAGTCCGGGGATCGTCATCGAGCTGAACGTGTGCTCGAACTCGGAGGTGCCGTAGTTTCGGTGCTTGATCGGTTGGATCGTGAAGACGTACGACTACTTCCTCTACGTCGTGTCATTGCTTCCGCAGTCGGTCTGCGCTGGGTACGTAGACAACACTCTCCTCTCGTTGCTATGCATCACATGATCCTGTGTGCGCGTAGGAAAATTTTTGAAATTACTACGAAACCCAACAGTGGCATCCGAGCCTAGGTTAATGATGTTGATGTTATATGCACGAGTAGAACACAAGTGAGTTGTGGACGATACAAGTCATACTGCCTACCAGCATGTCATATTTTGGTTCAGCGGTATTGTTGGACGAGACGACCGGACCAACCTTACGCGTACGCTTACGCGAGACCGGTTCCCTCGACGTGCTTTGCACAGAGATGGCTTGCGGGCGACTGCCTCTCCAACTTTAGTTGAACCAAGTATGGCTACGCCCGGTCCTTGCGAAGGTTAAAACGGAGTCTATTTGACAAACTATCGTTGTGGTTTTGATGCGTAGGTGAGATTGGTTCTTACTTAAGCCCGTAGCAGCCACGTAAAACATGCAACAACAAAGTAGAGGACGTCTAACTTGTTTTTGCAGGGCATGTTGTGATGTGATATGGTCAAGGCATGATGCTGAATTTTATTGTATGAGATGATCATGTTTTGTAACCAAGTTATCGGCAACTGGCAGGAGCCATATGGTTGTCGCTTTATTGTATGCAATGCAATCGCGATGTAATGCTTTACTTTATTACTAAACGGTAGTGATAGTCGTGGAAGCATAAGATTGGCGAGACGACAACGATGCTACGATGGAGATCAAGGTGTCGCGCCGGTGACGATGGTGATCATGACGGTGCTTCGGAGATGGAGATCACAAGCACAAGATGATGATGTCCATATCATATCACTTATATTGATTGCATGTGATGTTTATCTTTTTATGCATCTTATCTTGCTTTGATTGACGGTAGCATTATAAGATGATCTCTCACTAAATTATCAAGAAGTGTTCTCCCTGAGTATGCACCGTTGCAAAAGTTCTTCGTGCTGAGACACCACGTGATGATCGGGTGTGATAGGCTCTACGTTCAAATACAACGGGTGCAAAACAGTTGCGCACGCAGAATACTCAGGTTAAACTTGACGAGCCTAGCATATGCAGATATGGCCTCGGAACACGGAGACCGAAAGGTCGAGCGTGAATCATATAGTAGATATGATCAACATAATGATGTTCACCGATGAAACTACTCCATCTCACGTGATGATCGGATATGGTTTAGTTGATTTGGATCACGTGATCACTTAGAGGATTAGAGGGATGTCTATCTAAGTGGGAGTTCTTTAATAATATGATTAATTGAACTTAAAATTTATCATGAACTTAGTCCCTGATAGTATCTTGCTTGTTTATGTTGATTGTAGATAGATGGCTCGTGCTGTTGTTCCGTTAAATTTTAAATGCGTTCCTTGAGAAAGCAAAGTTGAAAGATGATGGTAGCAATTACACGGACTGGGTCCGTAACTTGAGGATTATCCTCATTGCTGCACAGAAGAATTACGTCCTGGAAGCACCGCTAGGTGCCAGGCCTGCTGCTGGAGCAACGCCAGATGTTATGAACGTCTGGCAGAGCAAAGCTGATGACTACTCGATAGTTCAGTATGCCATGCTTTACGGCTTAGAATCGGGACTTCAACGACGTTTTGAACGTCATGGAGCATATGAGATGTTCCAGGAGTTGAAGTTAATATTTCAAGCAAATGCCCGGATTGAGAGATATGAAGTCTCCAATAAGTTCTATAGCTGCAAGATGGAAGAGAACAGTTCTGTCAGTGAGCATATACTCAAAATGTCTGGGTATAATAATCACTTGATTCAATTGGGAGTTAATCTTCCAGATGATTGCGTCATTGACAGAATTCTCCAATCACTGCCACCAAGCTACAAGAGCTTCGTGATGAACTATAATATGCAAGGGATGAACAAGACTATTCCCGAGCTCTTCGCAATGCTAAAAGCTGCGGAGGTAGAAATCAAGAAGGAGCATCAAGTGTTGATGGTTAACAAGACCACTAGTTTCAAGAAAAAGGGCAAAGGGAAGAAAAAGGGGAACTTCAAAAAGAACGGCAAGCAAGTTGCTGCTCAAGAGAAGAAACCCAAGTCTAGACCTAAGCCTGAAACCGAGTGCTTCTACTGCAAGCAGACTGGTCACTGGAAGCGGAACTGCCCCAAGTATTTGGCGGATAAGAAGGATGGCAAGGTGAACAAAGGTATATGTGATATACATGTTATTGATGTGTACCTTACCAATGCTCGCAGTAGCACCTGGGTATTTGATACTGGTTCTGTTGCTAATATTTGCAACTCGAAACAGGGACTACAGAATAAGCGGGCACTGGCAAAGGACGAGGTGACGATGCGCGTGGGAAACGGTTCCAAAGTCGATGTGATCGCGGTCGGCACGCTACCTCTACATCTACCTTCGGGATTAATATTAGACCTAAATAATTGTTATTTGGTGCCAGCGTTGAGCATGAACATTATATCTGGATCTTGTTTAATGCAAGACGGTTATTCATTTAAATCAGAGAATAATGGTTGTTCTATTTATATGAGTAATATCTTTTATGGTCATGCACCCTTGAAGAGTGGTCTATTCTTACTAAATCTCGATAGTAGTAATACACATATTCAGAATGTTGAAACCAAAAGATACAGAGTTGATAATGAAAGTGCAACTTATTTGTGGCACTGTCGTTTAGGTCATATCGGTGTAAAACGCATGAAGAAACTCCATACTAATGGACTTTTGGAACCACTTGATTATGAATCACTTGGTACTTGCGAACCGTGCCTCATGGGCAAGATGACTAAAACACAGTTCTCCGGTACTATGGAGAGAGCAACAGATTTGTTGGAAATCATACATACCGATGTATGTGGTCCGATGAATATTGAGGCTCGTGGCGGATATCGTTATTTTCTCACCTTCACAGATGATTTGAGCAGATATGGATATATCTACTTAATGAAGCATAAGTCTGAAACATTTGAAAAGTTCAAAGAATTTCAGAGTGAAGTTGAAAATCATCGTAACAAGAAAATAAAGTTTCTACGATCTGATCGTGGAGGAGAATATTTGAGTTACGAGTTTGGTGTACATTTGAAAAACTGTGGAATAGTTTCGCAACTCACGCCCCCCGGAACACCACAGCGTAATGGTGTGTCCGAACGTCGTAATCGTACTTTACTAGATATGGTGCGATCTATGATGTCTCTTACAGATTTACCGCTATCATTTTGGGGATATGCTTTAGAGACGGCCGCATTCACGTTAAATAGGGCACCATCAAAATCCGTTGAGACGACGCCTTATGAACTATGGTTTGGCAAGAAACCAAAGTTGTCGTTTATTAAAGTTTGGGGCTGCGATGCTTATGTGAAAAAACTTCAACCTGATAAGCTCGAACCCAAATCGGAGAAATGTGTATTCATAGGATACCCAAAGGAAACTGTTGGGTACACCTTCTATCACAGATCCGAAGGCAAAACATTTGTTGCTAAGAATGGATCATTTCTAGAGAAGGAGTTTCTCTCGAAAGAAGTGAGTGGGAGGAAAGTAGAACTTGACGAGGTAACTGTACCTGCTCCCTTACTGGAAAGTAGTTCATCACAGAAAACTGTTTCAGTGACACCTACACCAGTTAATGAGGAAGCCAATGATAATGATCATGAAACTTCAGATCAAGATACTACTGAACTTCGTAGATCAACCAGAGTAAGATCCGCACCAGAGTGGTACGGTAATCCTGTTCTGGAGGTCATGCTACTAGATCATGATGAACCTACGAACTATGAAGAAGCGATGGTGAGCCCAGATTCCGCAAAATGGCTAGAAGCCATGAAATCTGAGATGGGATCCATGTATGAGAACAAAGTATGGACTTTGGTTGACTTGCCCGATGATCGGCAAGCGATTGAGAATAAATGGATCTTTAAGAAGAAGACTGACGCTGATGGTAATGTTACTGTCTACAAAGCTCGACTTGTCGCAAAAGGTTTTCGGCAAGTTCAAGGAATTGACTACGATGAGACCTTCTCACCCGTAGCGATGCTTAAGTCCGTCCGAATCATGTTAGCAATTGCCGCATTTTATGATTATGAAATTTGGCAAATGGATGTCAAAACTGCATTCCTGAATGGATTCCTGGAAGAAGAGTTGTATATGATGCAACCAGAAGGTTTTGTCGATCCAAAGGGAGCTAACAAAGTGTGCAAGCTCCAGCGATCCATTTATGGACTGGTGCAAGCCTCTCGGAGTTGGAATAAACGTTTTGATAGTGTGATCAAAGCATTTGGTTTTATACAGACTTTTGGAGAAGCCTGTATTTACAAGAAAGTGAGTGGGAGCTCTGTAGCATTTCTGATATTATATGTGGATGACATATTACTGATTGGAAATGATATAGAATTTATGGATAGCATAAAGGGATACTTGAATAAAAGTTTTTCAATGAAAGACCTCGGTGAAGCTGCTTACATATTAGGCATTAAGATCTATAGAGACAGATCAAGACGCTTAATTGGACTTTCACAAAGCACATACCTTGACAAAATTTTGAAGAAATTCAAAATGGATCAAGCAAAGAAAGGGTTCTTGCCTGTGTTACAAGGTGTGAAATTGAGTAAGACTCAATGCCCGACCACTGCAGAAGATAGAGAGAATATGAAAGATGTTCCCTATGCATCAGCCATAGGCTCTATCATGTATGCAATGCTGTGTACCAGACCTGATGTGTGCCTTGCTATAAGTTTAGCAGGGAGGTACCAAAGTAATCCAGGAATGGATCACTGGACAGCAGTCAAGAACATCCTGAAATACCTGAAAAGGACTAAGGATATGTTTCTCGTATATGGAAGTGACAAAGAGCTCATCGTAAAAGGTTACGTTGATGCAAGCTTTGACACTGATCCGGACGATTCTAAATCGCAAACCGGATACGTGTTTACATTAAACGGTGGAGCTGTCAGTTGGTGCAGTTCTAATCAAAGCGTCGTAGCGGGATCTACATGTGAAGCGGAATACATAGCTGCTTCGGAAGCAGCAAATGAAGGAGTCTGGATGAAGGAGTTCATATCCGATCTAGGTGTCATACCTAGTGCATCGGGTCCAATGAAAATCTTTTGTGACAATACTGGTGCAATTGCCTTGGCAAAGGAATCCAGATTTCACAAAAGGACCAAACACATCAAGAGACGCTTCAACTCCATCCGGGATCTAGTCCAGGTGGGAGACATAGAGATTTGCAAGATACATATGGATCTGAATGTTGCAGACCCGTTGACTAAGCCTCTTCCACGAGCAAAACATGATCAGCACCAAAGCTCTATGGGTGTTAGATTCATTACAGTGTAATCTAGATTATTGACTCTAGTGCAAGTGGGAGACTGAAGGAAATATGCCCTAGAGGCAATAATAAAGTTATTATTTATTTCCTTATAATCATGATAAATGTTTATTATTCATGCTAGAATTGTATTCTCCGGAAACATAATACATGTGTGAATACATAGACAAACAGAGTGTCACTAGTATGCCTCTACTTGACTAGCTCGTTAATCAAAGATGGTTATGTTTCCTAACCATGAACAATGAGTTGTTATTTGATTAACGAGGTCACATCATTAGTAGAATGATCTGATTGACATGACCCATTCCATTAGCTTAGCACCTGATCGTTTAGTATGTTGCTATTGCTTTCTTCATGACTTATACATGTTCCTATGACTATGAGATTATGCAACTCCCGTTTACCGGAGGAACACTTTGGGTACTACCAAACGTCACAACGTAAATGGGTGATTATAAAGGAGTACTACAGGTGTCTCCAATGGTCGATGTTGGGTTGGCGTATTTCGAGATTAGGATTTGTCACTCCGATTGTCGGAGAGGTATCTCTGGGCCCTCTCGGTAATACACATCACATAAGCCTTGCAAGCATTACAACTAATATGTTAGTTGTGAGATGATGTATTACGGAACGAGTAAAGAGACTTACCGGTAACGACATTGAACTAGGTATTGGATACCGACGATCGAATCTCGGGCAAGTAACATACCGATGACAAAGGGAACAACGTATGTTGTTATGCGGTCTGACCGATAAAGATCTTCGTAGAATATGTAGGAGCCAATATGGGCATCCAGGTCCCGCTATTGTTTATTGACCAGAGACATGTCTCGGTCATGTCTACATTGTTCTCGAACCCGTAGGGTCCGCACGCTTAAGGTTACGATGACAGTTATATTATGAGTTTATGCATTTTGATGTACCGAAGGTTGTTCGGAGTCCCGGATGTGATCACGGACATGACGAGGAGTCTCGAAATGGTCGAGACATAAAGATTGATATATTGGAAGCCTATGTTTGGACATCGGAAGTGTTCCGGGTGAAATCGGGATTTTACCGGGTTACCGGGAGGTTACCGGAACCCCCCGGGAACCACATGGGCCTTCATGGGCCTTAGTGGAAAGGAGAAAGGGGCAGCCCAAGGGGGCTGCGCGCCTCCTCCCTTCTCCTAGTCCTATTAGGACTAGGAGAGGTGGCCGGCCACCCCTCTCCCTCTTTCCCCCTTGGGAATCCTAGTTGGAATAGGATTGGAGGGGAGTCCTACTCCCGGTAGGAGTAGGACTCCTCCTGCGCCTCCTCCTCCTGGCCGGCGCACCCTCCCCCCTTGGCTCCTTTATATACTGAGGCAGGGGCACCTCTAAACACACAAGTTGACACAAGTTGATCCACGTGATCGATTCCTTAGCCGTGTGCGGTGCCCCCTGCCACCATATTCCTCGATAATACTGTAGCGGAGTTTAGGCGAAGCCCTGCTGCTGTAGTTCATCAAGATCGTCACCACGCCGTCGTGCTGACGAAACTCTTCCCCGACACTTTGCTGGATCGGAGTCCGGGGATCGTCATCGAGCTAAACGTGTGCTCGAACTCGGAGGTGCCGTAGTTTCGGCGCTTGATCGGTTGGATCGTGAAGACGTACGACTATTTCCTCTACGTCGTGTCATTGCTTCCGCAGTCGGTCTGCGTTGGGTACGTAGACAACACTCTCCTCTCGTTGCTATGCATCACATGATCCTGTGTGCGCGTAGGAAATTTTTTGAAATTACTACGAAACCCAACAGGTTCGTGACCTGACCCTCATGCCTTGATGGCCGGTACTGCCTGGTGTGGACGTGAGATGTAAAATATTTCTGCCTGGCCAGGCTTGTGTGGTGCTAAAGCGTTTGGTTCATGTCTGGGCCAGGCAAAGCATCAACATCCCATCAATCAATCCATGCATCAATTATTTAATGCTAATATCCATCCATGTGGCTGTTAGCCTCGTGGCCACACGACCAAGCACGGCCAGGCGTTCGAAATCGGTCGCTTGGGCCAGGCTACTTGCAGTGTCTGGAGTTCAGTCAGGCTAATTGAAGTGCAAGGGAACCCAGGCCAGACGGGCTTTCTTTTTCACAGGGTAGCAACCAAACAAGCATGCATGAAATCCAGCCACAACCCCAGGCCAGGCAAAAGATGCTCAGGACGCAAGCCAAACTGGCCTTATATCTCCCTGGTTCACACATACACATGTCTCGCTCGCGCTATCTCTCGGGGCATCCAACACTCTCCGCCCTTGTTCTCTCTCCATGTGACACGCACCCCCCTAAGTACCATAATCCCTTAATCCATCATAGGCGCAAGCACTCCCCCCCCTCGATCCTAAGTATGATTATCTCTTACTAGCCATCAGGAACACACGTATTGTCTCCTTCCATCCATACGTCTATCTCGATATCTCTCGGGGCATCTTCTATCGCGCACACACCTTGTCACTCGATCTCCCACACCCATGTAGTCCCATCACGATCTCCAGGGGATCTCTCTATGACAAACATACACTCTCTCCTCCCCATGTCTGCATTTTCTCCGTACGTCTCTCTTGACCTCTCTCCCTTGTTTGTCAGACCCCTCTTGGCCACGTGCTAGGGGTCTTGCTCTCTCAGTTCCAAACAACCACACACTATCTCCTCACCTTGCCTCCGTTGTCGAAGATGCATGTGTGATATGTTTGCATAAGACACGTACGCTTTTTCTCTACTTTTATCGTGTGTTGTCCATGTCTCTTTCACACACGCACACACACTTTTTTCACACACACACACTCTCTCTCTCTCTCTTGTTAGGGACTCTGTCACGTCCATAAGCATATGGATGTTTTGAAAAGTCAAACCTCAGAAAAGTTTGACCAGGTACATGTGGAGAAAAACATTTACATCTGGATCGATCATTAGATTCATCACAACATGTACTTACTTCATACTATCATTTATCTTTGGTATTGTAGATATAAGTAATTTCTTTATAAACTTGGTCAAAGTTTCAAAAGTTTGACTTAAAAAAATGTTGGAACTACATTATCGAACGGAGGGAGTAGCTCTTTCTCTCTCTCTCTCTGCTATCTCTCACGGGCCTCCCCTCTC
Source organism: Triticum dicoccoides (assembly GCF_002162155.2). Taxonomy (NCBI): domain Eukaryota; kingdom Viridiplantae; phylum Streptophyta; class Magnoliopsida; order Poales; family Poaceae; genus Triticum; species Triticum dicoccoides. The sequence continues at coordinate 636,101,425 of NC_041392.1, read as the reverse complement.
ACTCGAACTCTCTATACCGACTGATTATATGCTCACTGTGTCAGCGTATAGCTCCGTATATTGGTTAGTTGACCGGTCAACCAATCCACATGTTGCCTTGTCAGCTCGTGTTCTGTATCTTCATGTGCTGGCCCATGTGGCAGTGGGTGAAAATAAGTAAACTAGAGGGCCATCTGACACGCGGTGAAGTAAACAAAGTTGAAACCACTCGGGGTAGCACCCCGCACGCTAGTAAATTGAGGGCTCATTGAGGACAAACTTCTTGCGCGGGAAGGACGCACTCGCGCATAATTCACCACTATGCGGCGGCATGCACAGAAGGACACACTCGTGCAAACCCAGCACACAACACACACAAGCACACGTGTACACCGGCGTCGCCGCCTGTTGAGATGGACGGCGAGGCAGCCAACAAGCGGAGGCGGCTCGAGCCAAAACCGCATCCGGCGAGCCTGGACTTCATCAGCATCCTCCCCGACGACACGTTGCTCGTCATCATCGGCCTCCTCCCCACCAAATATGTCGTGCGGACCGCCCTGCTCTCCCGGCGGTGGCGCCCCCTCTGGCGCTGCGTCCCCCTCAACCTCACCGTCAACAGCTGCATATCACTAAGAACTATACCGTTGGATTCGTATTTGAACATAATTTCAAATGGTGTAATTTTTAGTGACATGCATTGGCATTTTCTTAGGTAAATTATGGTCAAAATTTTATACTAAATACAAGGTAGTATTACAAAAGTTGGCTATGTAGGCCAAAACATGTGCCAAATTCACTTGTGATGCATTTGGCATCGATGCCCCTGCATTGCTCACTTGGTGTCCCAATCTGGATCACCAACTTTGCTCCGGTGCCAAATTAACTCAGGCAATGAAAAAATACTGTGTGGGAGAGAGAGGACTGAGGCAATAAAAAACACTTGTTTGGGAGAGTGAGAGGCTGGTGTAGTTGGTTTGATTGATTTGTTTATACATGTGGGTCTGTGTGTACAGCGGTGCCAACTATCTCACATCGCGAGAGCAGTGCCAAAATCTTTTGATTTGACATCGATGCGTATTATGTGGCATACTTTTGCGAAATATGGCATCAGCCACATAGTGGAAGGCAACAAATGCCCAAGCTCTTCACGCTCCTAGTTAAATGAGAGGAAACAGAGAGAGAGAGAGAGAGAGAGAGAGAGAGAGAGAGAGAGAGAGTGAAAAAATATCACTAGCTAGCCAACCCTATTGTATGAGCGAATGATATTGGTACCTCTTGATGACACGGCAATCTTATGCAGCCAGCTGCTCTAATATGTTCTCTTCTTTTGCAGATAAAAAAAGACCCGAAAGTGAAAAATGTGCTGCACTATAACAATCTCATCGAATGCCTTGATCTCCATCTTACAGAAATTGATTTGATTGACTACCGAGGCAGCACATCTGAGATTAAATTGGCCAGGTTCTTTGGTCTGGAGGCAAGTGTGTTCAAGGTAATGAGGTTTGGCGTTCTCTGGCGCAACAATGAATGGCGTGCTGATCACCGCAAGCGTCTAAGCCTAAATGACAAAGTCTCTGCAGAAGCTGAATTTGTTTTTGAAACATCAAGTGGCCAGAGACTCGGAAACTTATTTGCCCATTAGTGAATTGTCAGGGCGGTGGATTTTAGTTTGTACGATAATGCTGCATCCACCTAAAGTAACAAAAGTTCTTACGTAAACTTCCTAGTAATTCCCTCTTCGTAGGTGCAGCATTACTCCTAACATTTGTAATATCAGTTTGAAACTTGTAATATTGCCGTGTCCTATTCCTGCGTTTTCAAAATACTGCGAATCAAACAGGTCCTGAGTTGGTGATGATGTTGTGCCTCCCATCTTTCACCAATAGCCGTCGGATCTAGATCTGACGCATACAAACCAAGCTTCTCCATTTTTGCAAAAAGATGCCCGCACTTGTTCCCTATTTACAAACAACTCCTTGTCTCTCACAATCAGCCTCATCTCCTCCCCACCACATCTAGGAGTAGAAGGCCGTGGAAAAATCTGGCGCGATGGCCGCTGCCGGAGCCGTCCACCCCCAATCTTGGTTTTCCGTGCAATGCACGGGCATCTACGCACGGGAAATTATGTCGAACAGGGCTAGTTGTAAGCAGGCTAGCTCTACAGCCATGATGATAGTGACTGCAGACGGTGAGGCTGACTATGGTATGCCGAACACGGCGCCTATACTCAGGTGTCATCTCCGACGCAGGGTCTTGTCACTTCACTGTGACGAGCAGCACGTAATAATTTGACCAACGGGTAGTACAGTGCTAGTACTCCTACTACTACATTGGTAGTACTACTACTAGTACTAGTAGCACCACCGTCTGGATTTAGGAGTACTACCACGTCCATTTGGATTTTAGTATTGACTAGCAATATCTAGTAATGCATGTCACCAAAAATGTACTACTCCCTCTGTAAATAAATACACGGTGTTTTATTCCTATCGGCGAGAGAACTTAATGTTTTTTTGCTAACTAGAGTACTGTAATAGGATTACATGCAATGAACTAAACACTGCATGTCATGTTTGATACTAGTCTCAAGTCATTGAAAGCATGCATGACTCACATCTCTCATTGGTTGATATGTCACGAAATAAGAAACAAGGAGGGAGTTAATGCACCGTGCCTAAGTATTTTGGGATTATTTGGTTTTCGTAAGGTGACTTACACAACATTTTTGTTTATATGCATTAACATTTTACTAGTTAAATCAAAGGTCAAAATTTGGCGCAAAATGCAAAGGGGACCAATAAACCAGTAAACATCAAACTTCTCTCTTTTGGCCCCAACTAGAGGTCCGGTGAGATGACTATACTGCACCGGCACGGAGGGGGACGCAACTTCATTGACTTACGGCAACTGCCTTTGGGTGAATGACACGTGGCCCCAGGGGGTGGCTGGCCCACCTATCATACAGCCAAAGGCAGGTGCAGCAGAGGGCCGAGGAGTAGTACGAAATCCTACGCACCTACGCACACTAACCAAGGGCTGAGTGATCACTCAAATCACAAGATCAGTTGACTAGAAGCTACGCTACGACGCCGGCCTGCGGCCCAGCAGGTAGTATTGCTTGAGGCCGCCAGGGCGAGGGGCCGCTTGGAGGACAGCTTCGTCTCCTTGTTCGACGAGGTCCTCGTTGGTTTCCTCGACAAGTTCACCGTCGTCAAGAAGCTTGCGGACGACTTTGACGTAAGCCTCCAGCCGACGCGCCCAGGCTCTGCGATGCCCGCCACCCTCAACGGCCACTATGGTAACAACCTCTTCGACGCATTGTGGCCCTGCGACTGCCCGCCGTCGCACCGGAGAATGTCCACCTCGAGGTCGCGCTCCCCGTGCAGCGCCTGGCGCAGCAAGACACCATCGACATAATCACCCACGTCTACGCGCAAATTATCTTACCTTTCGCATCAAATTCATAATTTTCGTATGTACTCCATGCATGAACGGCGCCAGAAGCAAACTTCTCATTACTCTTGGCAAAATCGTTATTTTCTATCTATCGGTCGCGCCATGGAGCAGAACCAAATTTTACAAGTTATGAGGTCAAAAGGAAAAGCCTGCCGTGTTCGCGTCGCACCCCCACACGGTTGGTCCGGCACGCCGCTCAAGCGGGAATGCGTGCGGTGTTGCATTTTCACTTACAAGTGGGACCGCAGTTGAGCAAACCGACTATCGGCAAACCCCCACCCCGCCTACCGTGCGATGGCTGAGAAAAGAGGACAGGAGGGAGAAGAGATGGCTGTAGCACGGACTCCAAGAAAATTGGTGTCGGATGGGACTCGTGTGGGTGGCGTGTGCCGTACTGCTAGACGTGAATGCTAGTTATGGCCCACTAGTCATCAACGCGTGCACCTGCACGGGCTAGAAATTGGTAGCACACATGAATAGCAGAGGTTACTAATATGTATTGTATGTCAGATGTTATATTGGAACAAAAGAAGGAAAAGATGCTTCTACCCTGGTTAGAAGATGAATAGTTGATTGGAGCATAAAAAGGAAAGGACCAATCTGCACCTCACTTATAAATGAAAATGCAAAATAATCCATGATGCTTTAAAAACACATCACATCCTAGTATCAATCAGAAGGAAAGATACAACCGAGGAAGTCCCCAAGTACTGACCAATTAGCTGAAAATTAGTAAATGCATATAGTCAACTTGATTGCGATATGAGAGTGAAAACATCTGAACCGTCATATCAGATCCAAGTGGAGTAAAATGGTGCATTTCAGAATTCATTACTTATTACTCATTGCCTCACTAACACTGGATAAAATAATCCATATACTAAAGGTGCACATGAAAGCAAATTTATTTCCCAATATGAAAATTTCAAATTTGAAAAGAAAATTAGGACATCCGAATATAGTAACTAATAATAAGAATAAGAAAATGGGCCATCAAATCTGTTGGCGGAACAGCAGAAGAGAAAAATTATGATGGCATAAATTACTATTGCAAGAATGAAAAAAATGCCATGTGCACTTTCACTATAAGAACTTAACATAGACAAACTTAGTCATACTTGTATGTGTACATACTTAATACAAATAAAAAAATGCAAATAGCAAAGCTTATTATCCCTCCATATGTTTGGGTTACACTTGAGACAAAAATCTGGTCCAAATAACAGATGAAACAATAACTAAAGAGAATCCACCAGTTATCGGTACATGGGATACCAATATGGGATCGGAAACTTTCAGATAATTCCTTTGACCATGTAGAAAGATTAAAATTTCATCTGCAATGGAAAGAGTGGAGATGACAGGAACCGTACATGAGTGGACGAAATCTTTTTCTTCTCCTGCATAAATAAGAAATTTTGGTGCCAAGAGTACAGTTTATGTATCTCCAAGTTTCCATGTATAGATAAAGATTTATACTTCTTTCTTTGCATATAACTAAGCAAAGAGTATAAGCTTTCAAGGTAGCATCACTGTCAGTCTTAAATATTATATGTCCGCTGGTTTAGTTCTCTATTTGTACTGGTCAGTTTTGCCAACTAATATACGTACCATGAGTCCATTGGGAGATAAAACAAAATTCACTTGAATAGGTACACGTTCAAAGGTATTGGATGGAATAATACATACCAAAAAATTGTAGCGGCATGGGCATCTTATTCTTGGACGCAACTTCCGGAAGCAAAATATGGAGAACTGCATTAAGGTTCAGCCATTCATGTCATATTACTGAAAGAGATAAAAATGAATGTGCGTTCGTGAACAGAAGTAGTTACATAAGTAGGGTGGTGATCGCTCCTAAGTGGTGGAGTAAATACATAGATTCAGTCTTCCACCATTAAGAAAACTACAACGACACATACCATGCTATTTGATACATGCAAGCAAATATATCAATGTGGTATTTTGTATTTTTTTTCTTTTTGCAATAATGGATCGACACCTGGTCATTGCTTTTGATGTCTGTCTATTAGAGGGGACATATTTAGGTAAAAACTAATTCTATCTTGTCAGATGGAGTAATCGATACTGATGTCTTCACAGATCACACATAAATACAAATACGATCTTTCTATCTCCAAACAATATTTCACTTTGCAAGGAAGATATCAGTCCATGGAGATTCTTCTCATCGTCTTACCTCGATGATGCATGACGAAATAAGACTCTCAATCTTCAGAGTAACTAATGGTTACAGTGCATAAACACCTTAATCGAGAAGTAAATAGATAGTCGGGGCACATAGAATACGTCTGCATTTTCAACATGGTCCGTTAAAAAGCATGTGAAAATCGAAACTTCTGAATCAAAATATGCTTATTACAATTCATATTCTATCCTAACCTCATCGGAAGAGATTTTGTTCCAACAAATAAGCAAGTAGGCAGATGGTAGTTGATCTATTGATCGCTTGGGCGTCCTTCAGCTTGATCTATCTATTCATTTTAAAAGCCATAGTATTAAAGGGCACCAATATATCCTCGCAAAACAGGTCACCAATATATAGATCAACTCCTTGAATGCTGCACATATTCTTGTTAATCCTGTACTATACTACTATACTAACATAAGGAAAGTAAGAATCAGTGTTGAGACATTGTTGAAATAAATAATAACTAACACGTAGCAACAGTTACATGAAACTGTAGACATATTTGTCGGAAGGAAACCTGAGTATTGGCGCACTTAATTCTATGGAAGTTGCTTCCATAACCTTGCATCAACAGCCACCAATCAATAGAAGCTCTCTTTCCTCGTCCAGCCGCTGATCGGTAACATGTCAAGACCTGATCATACGCTATAACAGAGGCGACACATTTGCGATCTTCGATACGATGACATCCCTGAGGAAGTTGTCGAGACCTTCGCCGGTTTTGCCTGATGCGAGGAGACCATGGAGGAGGCGGTGGAGGCCCTGGCCGGCTACACGGCAAGGGTGACCCGAGGGAGAAGACACGCGAGGAAGGATCCACGCATATCTTGAGGAAACCATGGCAGAGCCAGCGAGGAGGGGGTGGAGACTTTGGACGGCTGCCTGGAAATAGCGATGAGCGACGAAGCTACAACATCGATCTTTTTTTTTTTTATTTCGGGCATGGTGATCTTGAGGATACGGTGACGGAGGCGGCGCTGAGAAAATAGACGAAGAGAGATACGCGGGGCTTTTTTTAGGGAGAGTACGTGGGCTATTCGTACAGGGAGTCATGGTACGTGACTCCAATATGATTGGATGTTTCCATTGATAACACGTTATTCATCAAACAGATCTAGCTTTATTTTATCTAGGCTTAACCGTGGGGAGTCGTACTGTCCCCATCTACTACTTTATCTTTTTTATGGCTGATGGAGCATAGTTGTAGGTAGTTCAGATTTGGTCTTTGTCACATGTATGTTGGGATTTTTTTTTCAACTTGGGAGTTACATAAATCGTGGGGTTAAGATTGATCAATTATATAGATCAACGGTGTAATTAATTTTAATGATGTGGATTACTGTGGAGACTTCTATGGTGCCTCCAATTAGTAAATACAAATATATATATATAAGATGCCATCCCACTGTATATCGAGCCTATATCGAGGTACGTAGAACAAATTTGCTGCAGTCCGTGCTCAACCCTCCTCAATCTCTCTTCTCGGCCAGCCAGCGGATGCGCGGAGCCCATCGTCTGTTTGCTCACATGCGGCCCCACATGTCAGTGAAAACGCAAGAGGACCCACTGAACCTGCACATCTTTCACCTCGATGTGCTAGTGATGAAAAACAAATCCAGTAAAGATCTTCGGTGGCCGCTTTTGGAGTTACTCAAGAGTAGTAAGATTCTATTTACAGTTTAACTCAAGATGCACATCTCGTGGCTTCAACTACCACTCTATATACTAAGACATGTCTAGATACATATATATTTTGAAAAATAGAAGGCATGTATTGTGCAACGGAGGGAGTAGAATGGATGCAAGTTTTTGTATTGGGAAGAAGAGTACATCCATATATTGATAGAGCGCAATTTAGTAGATGTTCTATCACTTTTAGCTAGTATAGAATAGAGGCTAGACATGAGATTAGTGCACTTGTTGATACTCCTACTAGAATAGAGGCTAGACATGAGACTAGATGCGAGGAAGCAACGTCTACTTCTTTACACTCGAAGAAGAAAGAAGCACGCTAGATCGAGCCTCCGCAGATCAACAATGAATGCATCGAGAAGGCACTAATCCAACTTACTACATGAGTAGTAAAATGTATTCTTGTGGTTCTTGTTTTCTTTGGTCTTGCTTTTCTAGTCAAAATTATCATTGGAGTTCGTGCAAAACGGAGGTCCGTTTGGGGTCATGCGTTGGAGTTGGCCTTACAAGTGGGACTGCAGTTAAGGAAACCGACTATCGGCAAACCCCAACCTCGCCCGCCGCGCGATGGCTGAAGTTAGAGAAACGACGAGGTTGAAGAGATTGCTCTCGCATGGTCTCCAAGAAATAATATGGTGTCAGATGGATGTCGTGGTGGTGGCGTGTGCCGTACTCCTGGACGTGAATGCTTGTTCTGGCCCATGTCATCCTACTACTCCTACTACTTACTCCTACTATATACTATACTACTAGTATATCGAGGATTCGAGGTGCTGGTTACGTACAACGAACACATTAACATATGGCTACAGTAAAAACAACCGCCCGACGCGCGAAGCATGTGAAGCTAGTACAAATAGTGTACTACTATTATTGATTGGCCTCATCCGATAACCTGTTGCAATGCACGTACAATTATGTATTCGGAAAATATTTTTTTGCCTCGTCGCACCACTCACTCAGAGAAGCGACTCGAAAGCCATTCATAAATTTAGTACAGTAAGTTTATCACAGGCATATCATTTTATTACATAGAACAACAGGTCATCAACCCACATCGACAATGAGGATACATTATAAATACTAAAGTTTTCACCACGCAACAAATAACAAGCCATGAAATGAACTTCAACTCAACCATTCCTCGACGTTGGAAACGCTTGCTTTGAACCACAAGTGATTCTCTGGGACGGGCCATCCGTTGTCGATCTGGAGACCAATGCAGGACTGATCATCCGGGCTGAAGCGGCCTACTATATCAGCACCAGGGTAGGGAACCACCCAAATGTCCGAGGTATAGACACAGTTGCTTCTCATAAATGTGTCAACAGCAGTTGGATCGCCTTTCACCATCATCGGATAGTTTTGTCCAAGGAAGAGCGAGTTTTCTCCAAGACTATCAATTCTGTGCCAGGGAGAAGGAGTTGGCGCTAGCACTCTAGTATCCATCCCGAATACCATGCAACGGGTGTTGGAATAGGTCCGGAGAGTGCGACCATGGGAGACTACACCTGCTTCCTTAGCAGTAACATCATCAGTGGGCTGTATACACACAAGAAGAGGTGATCCATCGGAATTAGTTGCCAGGCGCCACAGAGTATATCGGCGCTGCTTGTCCTCATGCTCGTGATCATCACCATCGTCATCTCCCCCTTGGTTATAAAAATCTTCAAGTATAGGTGGTGGGATGTTCACAAGACCTTGGAAACACAAGAAGAAGGTTAATTGGTAAAGGGAAACTTGCTAACCCGCATGCATGTGGATGAAACAATTATAATTACGGTGGAAGACAAACGTACCGAGACAACGAGGATGCCATGCATAAAGAGTGCCACGAGTGGTGCAAGCAAACACAAGGCCCTCGTATTCAATTGCATCACAGTACTCCTTCGTGCACAGAAACTGATTTTTGAGCAATATTCATCGAGACAAACCATCAAGGTCGGCAACAAGCTTGTCGAAGATAGCAACAACATCATAGTTTTTGTAATTCCAAGAGCGGTTGGAACTCGACAAATTGCTATCTTCCATAGAAGACAGTCACCATGATCATATTTGAACGTGTGTACATTACCGGTGTGCTCAACCTCTAGGCAGTGTGTTGAGATTTTTGGAAGTGGAACCCGGTGACGAGTGTACACATTCACAAGTTCCCACTCGCAGTTGGACCCAATGTAAACAACCCAATCTCCATTTGCACCCGCCCAAGCCTCGCCCTCAAGCGATGGCATCTTAACATCACATGTATCATTATCAAGCGGCATCAACTTGCACAGGGCGAGGCCTCCGTCGTGCCGGCACCAGTCATCAGGGTCACGACGAAGAAGATAGGGGAGATCAAACCGCTCCTTGACCCTTGGGTTCCTTGCAATGATGTTATTAGTTGAGTCGATAATGGGCTTGAACGAACCTGCCATGCTAGCCAAGGTGATGACGTTGCACCCATCAATGAGTTCCTCCACCACGTCATCTTTCAGATCGGAGAAAGAATAACGGGGTCGTTTCCGGCCTGTTCCCTCCATGGAGAAGACGATCGAACAATGGCAGAAGAAAGGGTGAAGGGCTGAAGGAAAATGGAGGGAGATGAAGAGCGTGCGACAGCAGTTCCAAATCGAGAGGGAAAGGCGAAGAGTCGGTGGACGGTTGCGAGTTTGCCACGGTTCACGAAGAGGCGGCCCGGCCTACACGTCCATTCGGAAATACTCCTACTACTCGTCGTCGTCTCACTGATATGTTGGAACGGGACCACATGTCAACGAAACATGGTGTGTAATTTCTCGTGCAAAATGCAATTTGGCCGCGTTGGCCCGAGGTGACGCATTAGTTATCGACCTTTATTTTTTTAATGGCGTGCCAATCAGTTTTGAAGCACGAAAAACTGGTATTGTACACAGAGAAAATATAAACTACTCTACCACTCCCCCACCTCCAGTACTAGTAGTATAAAAAAGATATATAGGGTGGAGCTTCAGCGCTTTCTTGCTAAGGGCTGCCCACTTGCTTCTCACACTACCACCCTCTCTCCAGATCTAAAAAAGACGGCCCCCCTCTCCCTCCTCACCGGTGGTCACAGATCCGCCGGGGAAGAGAAGGACGTGCAGCGTTGACGCACTCGTCATCGGCGAGCGAGGTCATGCATTGACGACAAGGCCATCCTCTCAGACCTAGCGCCCGTGCGGGATGTCCTCCGTCCCCAAGCTCGCTGCCGTAGTGTGTGCGGAGGACGACGACCACGAGCGAAGCCACTTCCCACCGACCCTCTGGTATGCTACCTCTTTTTGAGCCATAACCTTGTTCTATTGCCCCATCTGCTACGTCGTTGCATGTGGATCTTTCTCCACTCCACCATCTTCCCAATTTGCTATCCTCTACTCTGCTGGCCACGCAGACGAAAACCATAATTTGCACTATTAAAGGAAACCCTAGTTCATGCAGACTAATCCATGTCTGGGTTGAATAAGGAAAGGAAGGGAGACTGTACTGTCCAAGAGAGTAGGCATCGAACCCACATCTAGGTTGAAAAGGGGAAAATCAGTAGCTAAGGAACGAGTCTCGTGTCTCTTGGTTGAAGAAGGGTAGAAAGGCATGACAACACAATAGAGGATGACCAGGTCGATCGGTTTGTTGTCCTTGCATAGGAAAAAAGGTGGCTAAAGAGAACAAAAATGGGACCATAATCCACATATGCTGCCTGGATATTTGTTGCTTTGGGAAACCATACCTCCCTCACCACTCTGCGTCCGTGGAGGTACATCGTACTGGTGCTTCCCATGCTCTTATTGCCACTTTTTTGTTGTTACTATAACGCCAGCAGTCAAGTCAAGCAATGCTACTGCTAAAGTGATGCCACATTTAACTAATGCCGCTCTCAGTCTAATGCCACCCATAAATTTAAGCAATGCCATTTAATGTCACTGGTTTATTTCAGGGTTAGCTGTTGATTGTGGATGTATTAAAGATTTTTCAGCTATAAGACATTCTAATGCTGTTGCATAGCCAGTATACCAACGATGAAACTTGTTACTCCCGTCAGATTTTTGCACTGTTAATGCTTATAGATTACATACCTCACTTTCATGAGATAAGTTAATTTTTTCGTATAGTGTCACCAAAATGCCAAGGCGCTGATGTCATTTTATTCTGGTTAAACTACACAGACAATTATGAAGACAAGAGGAAAAGTCAAGAGTGGGCAACTCCTCCTCCGGCTGTGCTCTTGAGGAGGTCTGTATGTTTGTCTCTAATGCCTGTCGACTACATACCTGACATCATGATGTAATGTTAAGTCATTTCCTTTTGTACAGTGTCACTGAATTGTCAAGGCGGTGATGGCATTTTATTTTAGTAGAACTGCACAAAATTTGCTTAAAAGAAGAGGAAAGGTCAGGAATGGCTCAGTTTTTCAGAAAAAACTACTGTATGTATGCCTTCCTGACATCAGCCGTGGTTGCTTTATTTATTCCTTCAAACAGGTGGTTAGAAACAGTCTTGCTACCTTTTCCCATTAAGAAATTGGAATGCTTATATTTGTGAGTCTATGCTTCAACTAGTGCCACTTTTAGAGTAATCACACTTTCAATATCTATGCAAACAGGAATGCTCGATTTTAGTGGAACTGCACAAAAAGTCCAACTGGTTCAACATTAGGAGCATGTTTTTTTCCCAACATTTATATCCAATTGGTGGCACTATGAGCTGTTCATTACGAAGGTACATGGTTTGCTACTATCTTGCTACTCTTTTTGTACTGTCATTAGATAGTAACACTAGTGGTTTGCATGTGAATTTATTAGCAGGGTGCACCTACATTGGAGGTGCAGGACAGGATTCAATGGTTGGATGCTCAATTTTGGTTGTATCGGTTTCACCTCTTCCATCACTGCGAACTTGGATATCCTTGGTCTGATGAAGAATAGGCGCTATATTTCTGCTCTGAACCAGCAAATCAATTCAGTATGAAATTGTCCAGGGCAAAACATAACTGTATCAGATTGTCCAGTGTAGAACATGACAGATGCTAAGCGGAAGAGACATGTTTAAACCGAAAATACAAGGTGTGGTATATGTTTAATAGCTGCTTGATATTTGTGTAGACAGAGATGTCTGCCCGTTGCTATTTGGCAAACCAACAAAGTGCCCGCAATTTTGGTTGAACTGCACAAGAGAATAGTATAGTCACTGCATGCAGTGCCATTTGAAAATAGACACAGAAAGATTGGATATTCACTTCATGGACTGCAGAAAATTAGTATTGTACTATTTATTGGCCAACACTAGGTGCTTCATTGCTTTGGTCTGATTATACAATGGGCATCATTTTGCCTAAGTTAAAGTTTGTATTCCGAAAATAGTCTCACTGTGTGATCGAGGGAAGACCAAATCATATTGCAGTGGATGTTCCTCCATCATGTCTGGTTCATTCCCATGGTTCCAGCTGCTGGTGAAACCACTTACGTTTGCAAGAGGAATTGTAGACTTCACAAACAAATTTGTCTTTCAGTATGTACTGAATGTTGGCCAATAGAAGCATCCATGTTAGTAGGAAGAAGAGATGTTTTTTCTAGATCTTTGCTTTTCGAGCTACATATTTGTATATAATCTGTGAGTCATTGAGATGCATTAACATGTTGATCTTATGTATGGGAATCGTACTAGTTAGTTTTAGTTGCGACGCAAGATCCGAAATGGCTGATCTTTGCTTTTGGAGCTACCTATTTGTACATGATCTGTGAATCATTGAGATGCATTAACAGTTACTTATTTTTGTTCGCTCAGTGTTTACAAGTTACTGATCGATCACTAGCTAGCCTACAAATGCGCTCCTAGCAGTTTTATTTGCGACGCAAGATACAAAGTGGCAGTTTTTTGAATAAAAATGCCTACCTATGAAGAAACTGACAAGCTACACTATCGATCCTACATGGATAAAAATTCCTACCTCTGAAGAAACTGACAAGCTACACTATTGATCCTACATGGATAAATAGCGGATCACGCACGTACTACCTCCTTTCCGGTTTGCAGGGCTCAATTCAAGAAACGACCTACTCGATCCTACACGAATAAATAGCGGATCACGAACGTACTAGTACCTCCTTTCCGGTTTGCAGGGCTTAATTCAAACCTCTCACCAACCAAGGTACTCCCTCCGTCCGGGTTTATTAGTCCCGTGAGAAAAGCAGCAAGACCAAGGCATGGCAATAATTAACGACATGCAGAAGTTTAAGCCTAATAAATTCCAGCGATTTAAGTGGCTGCATGCGTGCCCTCGGCATGCAGAAGTTTAAGCCTAATTAAATCCAGCGATTTAAGTGGCTGCATGCTGCTTCGCGTACTGCCTGCGAGCAATTATAAGTGCCTGCATGCAGCTGGCCGTAATTAAGGCAGCTAACTGATGCGAAAAAAGATACGCTTTAAATCCGTGGAATCATTATTGACAAGGAGGGAGATGATTCGAGTGCACTCGTTTGACCACCATGCCGGCGTGCGACCCAGACGGGACGGGACGGCACAGTCATAATTTCAGTTTCTCTAGTTTTCCACGGCAAGCTGGCGCGCTAAGCAATTATGCATTGAATTCCGATGACCGTGGCGCTACCTTCCTCCTATAAGTACTGTTTCCCGGCCATCTCCGGTGCCACCGTGACCCAACTCGCCATATCCTCATAAGCCTCCACCGGCCCGAAGTCGCTCGCCACGTCTGCCATGCCCCCGCCCGTCCGCGGTAGGCGACGCCGGAGGCGGTCACCGCCGGAACTAGTGTTCGTGTTTTCACCGGAAGGCAGGCGGAGGGAGGAGGCATTCTATTTGTCTTTAGATCGCAATGCGGAGATCGAGGAGTTGTTGGAGCGCGACCACATGGCGGAGGAGCAGGAGTTGTTGGAGTGCGACCGCCTGGCGGAGGAGCAGCGTCTCGCCGGTTTGCACCGCCAGCGGGACATGGAGCAGCAGCATACCGACGCTCTAAGTCGCGAGCAGAGCGCCCGCAACTGGGCCGACTATTTGGAGGCCGGCGCCCGGCAAATAGCCCTGAAGGCTGTCGGGCACGCATGCATTCGCGATGCCGATTTTTCCTACCAGCTCGTCAAGTGGGTTTCCCGCTTGGAAGCCGAAGCTTCGGTGGACCACGCCGGCATGGAAAGGGCCAACGCGCGCGAGCAACGCGCCCTATCGCACCTCTGGCAAGTCCGAGGCGAGGCGGAGGACGCCGGTGCAGGCATTTAGCATGGACAGCAGATGGCGGCTGGCATCGTCTAGTTAGCTAAGAGTAAGTTAGTACTTGTATGCTACTAGAGTGTTAGTGGGAGTAGATAGTTCACTTGGCTATGATGGTTGTCAACGTGGAAGTTCAGTACTGTATATGTGGATCAGACCTGTTACTTTGCTCTGAATGTTGAACTTTTCGTTTGAACGTATGGAATGGGCTGTTATTTTTTTAAATGGGTTGTATTTGTCCTCCACGGTTTAGAGGCTGACTTGTGGGCCTAGCAAGTTGACACGTACACAATCAGGAGATGATTGTACGTGGAGAGGATGATAGCAGGGACCCGCCAAGGTCATGGCAGTACGCAAGCAAGTGCCTCCTTATTTCAAGCCAATAAAAAAATGGCTCCTCCTAGTGGATTTCTGACATCTGGGTCCCATGCCATTGTCAACGTAGTCAATAAACGAGAGAATTGCACAACGAGCGGCTGATACCAGGGACCCAGCAGCTCGCCCAGTTATTTTTGTTTTGGGTTAATTTGATAAATGCCACTCCAAATCTGGTGTATCCGAGAAATGCCACTGCAATTTCCAAACTTTGAAAAATGCCATTTCATGCCATTTCTAGTGGCATTTTTTGAAGTCTGGAGTGGTGTTTTTCAAAGTTCGCAAACTGCAGTGGCGTTTTTTCAAAGTTTGCAAAAATTGTAGTGGCATTTTTCAAAGTTTGGAAATTGCACTCGCATTTTTATGAATCGCCATAATTGGAGTGGCATTTATCTAATTTGTTTTTGAGACGAAAGCAGGGTGTCAGCTGGGCTGTGCGGGACACTCTGGCCTGTCTAGACAGCCTTTTCTTTTATGTTTACCACAGACCAGCCCAGTAGTTTTTTTTTCTTTCTGAAAATGGCTAGCCTAGTTTTTTTGTGATTTGTCAAGTAAGTCGCTTTATCAGGCTTGCTGGGCTGCAAATCTTTCAAGACGAGGAGAGTGGCCTATCAGTAATGAGAAATGAGCTGTACATTTGTAAAACACATCAAACCAGCAATTATTTTCAAATATCTTTTTTTCATTTCGAGATTTTAAATTGCATCGATTTTTATGCGTGGACAATTTATTGGATTTTATATTGATATACATTTATTTTTAAAATCAGTCTGAATGTGACTCGAAATTTCGGGATTAAAAACAGTTCAGACCGCACCGACATATGCAAAATTTCGTATAATTTTTTAACCGTGGCCACAATATGGGCTGTAATGCTAACATAAAGAATATGGGCTCCAAAAAACCCGTAAGAATTAGCAAATGGGATGAAAAATATTAGAAATAATGGCAGATGGGATGTATGCTGTTTTCCATAGATTTGAGGCTTTCCTAAAAAAAGGTTGACGCACAAGCAGTGACTGTTGGATGTCCATCAAACGGCCATCGTGCTTCTTCAATCTCTGCTCTTCCTGCTCCAGCCGCTCAAACAAGCGCCGGTGGGACTGCCTGCTCCCTCCTCCCCGCGGCCGGCTGTGCTTCCCCACCTTACTCCCATCGCTGGCCTAGCCATCCCTCTACTCACCCACACCTGCTGTTATTCTTCGGCGACGGGAGACGAACCAGTAAACCCTCGTACAGTCGTACTCCCCTCCGCGTGGGAAACAAAAGAAACAGCCGAGTCTTCCCTGCCTCCGTGTCGTTCCCTTCCTAGGCCTCACCGTCGTCCACCGCCATGGTGCTCTCGGTGCGGCCTGGTCAACGTGGTTAACGACCGACATGCATCTGAAGTGGACTTTAGGTGGAGAGGCCGACAGCTGGGTCCACGGCTGCACGCAAGGAAATGCCTCCTTATTACGCGCAAAATAATGATTCCTCCACCTGACATCTGGGACCCACCGAAAGGGCCTCTGTATTTTGCGAAAAAAACGTTGCCGCCGCTGACAGCTCGGACCCACCAGTTATATCTTCGCACGCAAGGAAGTGCCTCCTTATTACGCACAAAAAAAATGAATACTCCCCCTGTTAGCTGGGACCCAGTATAGTGGCAGGCTGACTTGTGGGCCTACTAAGTTGACGGGGATGGAGGGCTTTGTCAACTTAGTCAATATGCACGATTCTAGCTCCAGTGACCGTAGGATGTCCATCCAACGGCCGTAGTGCTTCTTCAACCTCTGGTCTTCTTGCTCCAGCCGCCCAAACCAGCGCCGGTCGTGCCTCGTGCTCCTGCCTCCCGTGGCCGGCTGCGATGCGGCGGAGGCCTCACCGCCCCCTACTACTCCCACCGCTGGCCAGGCCATCCCTCTACTCACCCACACCCCCTGTTATTCTACGGAGACGGCAGCCTCACACCGCAGCGAACTAGTGAACCCTCGTACTCCTCTACGCGTGGGCATCCACTGTCGCGTCTTCCTCGGCTCCGCGTCGTCCCCTTCCTAGGCCTCGCCGTCGTCCACCGCCCTGGTGCGCTCGGCGCGGCGTGGTCAACGTGGTCAAGGAACAGCTTCCATCGGATGTGGACTGTACGTGGAGAGGCTGACAGCTGGGTCCACAGCCGCAACAAGGAAGTGCCTCCTTATTACGTGCAAAATAATTATTCCTCCACCTGACAGCGGGGACCCACCGGACGGGCCATCAGTATTTTGCGAAAAAAATCGTTTTCCCCTGACTGCTGGGACCCACCGGACGGGCCACCGTATTTCACGAAAAAAAACGCCCCCCTGCTGTCAGCTCGGACCCGCCGGAAGTGCCTCCTTATTACGCACAAAAAATGAATACTCCCCCGGTTAGCTGGGACCCACCTTGGTGGGAGGCTGACTTGTGGGCCTACTAAGTTGACGGGGACGAAGGGCTTTGTCAACTTAGTCAATATGAACGATTCTAGCTCCAGTGACCGTACGATGTCCATCCAACGGCCGTAGTGCTTCTTCAACCTCTGGTCTTCTTGCTCCAGCCGCCCAAAGCAGTGCCGGTCGTGCCGCATGCTCCTGCCTCCCGTGGTCGGCTGTGCTGCCGCGGAGGCCTCACCGCCCCCAACTATTCCCACTGCTGGCCAGGCCCTGCGGCGACGGCAGCCTCACACCGCAACCGAACCAGTGAACCCTCGTACTCCTCTCCGCGCGCGTGGGGGCTTCCACTGCCGCATCTTCCCCGGCTCCCCGTCGTCCCCTTCCTTGGCCTCACTGTCGTCCACCGCCCTGGTGCCCTCGGCGCGGCATGGTCAACGTGATCAAGGAACAACTTCCATCGTACGTGGACTATACGTGGAGAGGCTGATAGCTGGGTCCACGGCGGCAGCAAGGAAGTGCCTCCTTATTACGTGCAAAATAATTATTCCTCGACCTGACAGCAGGGACCCACCGGACGGGCCACCGTATTTCACCCCCCTAACTGTTGGGACCCACCAGCTACATCTTCGAATGCAAGGAAGTGCCTGACAGTCGGGACCCACCTGGTCGAAGCGTACGTAGCGTTGTCATTCTGGTCGCGAACATGTACGTACATATATACTGGTGGATGTAGAGGCGCGCACGTGTCGTAGTAGAGGCGCGCACGTGTCATAGTAGAGGCGCACACGTAGCATGTACACGTACGTACAGCGGCCAGGGTGCAAGATAGAAAATACGGCCATGTATGTGTACATACGGGCGGGGTCTCGAACGCCTACTCGCGCATACATATGGCGAGGGCTCGTGTACATGGCTGGGTCGGAACGGAGAAACATCATCGTCGTCGTGTTCATGGGGAGGCAATGGAATGCGTCATGTTCATGGGGAGGCAACGGAATGCGTGGTCGTGTTCGTCAGGAGGCAACGCGGCTGGGTCGGAATGGAATGCGTGGTCGTGTTCATCGGGAGGGCTTGGACGGAAGAGGCGATGGAAACGAGGCCTGGCGTACCGCACAACGGAGGAAACGGACCTCCTACGGTCGAAACGGGGGTCCTGTTGATCGAGAGGGTTGTGGCGTACCGCAAAACGGAGGAAACAGACTTGTGTTGGAGCGCTACGGTCGAAACAGGGGTCCTGTTGATCGGGAGGGGTGTGGCGTACCGCAAAACAGAGGAAACAGACCTCCTACGGTCGAAACGGGGGTCCTCTTGATCGGGAGGGGTGTGGCGTACCGCAAAAC
>NC_041392.1:636082165-636082713 GCF_002162155.2 Triticum dicoccoides | reverse complement strand
AAACGGAGGAAACGGACCTCGTACGGTCGAAACGGGGGGTCCTGTTGATTGGGAGGGGTGTGGCGTACCGCAAAACGAAGGAAACGGACCTCCTACGGTCAAAACGGGGGTCCTGTTGATCGGGAGGGGTGTGGCGTACCGCAAAACAGAGGAAACGGACTTGTGTTGGAGCGCTACGGTCGAAACGGGGGTCCTGTTCATCGGGAGGGGTGTGGCGTACCGCAAAACGGGACTCCATGGGATATTGTTCATCTCCACCGTTGACCCCCTCCAGCCTCCACGAGCTACTGTTCATCCACCGTCGACCTCCTCCAGCCTCCACGGGCTCCTGTTCATCCAGTCTCCACCGCGCGCTACTCCACCGGCTACTGTTCAACCACCCCTCCACCTTCTACTGTTCATCCAGCCCTCCACACCACGGGGTCCTGTTCAACCACCCCTCCACGGGCACCCCTCCACCGTCTACTGTTCATCCTGCCCTCCACACCACGAGGTCCTGTTCATCCACCCCTCCACGGGCACCCCTCCACCGTCTACTGTTCATCCAG
>NC_041392.1:636076188-636081908 GCF_002162155.2 Triticum dicoccoides | reverse complement strand
AGAGGCAGCATCGATCGGCTTCAGTTAGTAGCAGTAGCCAAGGAATCGCTCGATCGGGTCTAGTTAACAGCCATCGATCGATCGCTCGGGTTCAGTAACGCATAGCTTGCAGTGCAATCGCTCGAGTTCAGTTAGAGCCCAACGCCTCGCACACATGCGCGTATGTGTACGAGAGAAACGCGCATCGCTCGGCCCCCGACCTCCCACCGTAACCGGGAACTCCCCGAAATTTTCCTCCCCCTTGCTGCTACCACGGCTTTTTCCATCATGGACGGCCCAAAGAATGTCATGCAGCTGCGTCTCCGGCCCGCCCAGGATGAATAGCCCATTTTTTGTCATGATTTTTTGTCATAGAAGTAGGAGCCCACCACATCTATGATGATACCGGGTTTTGTCACAATTATCAACATAGAAGTGTCATATGTATGATAGAAAAAAATTTCGTTCGGCCCAAAATGTCACGGATGTGTCTTTTTTTTTGTAGTGACTGCGTCGCCCCCGCCGCCGCCTTGTCCTCCACCTCCCCGACAGATGCCTTCCCCGACCTCCTCCCTGTCGGCGCCATCACGCCTCACCGCCGAACTCCTCTACAACGGTGGTGAGAACCCCATCCCCCTGCTTCCCTCTCCCCATCGTCCTGCACGTCCATCGCCGCGCTCAGCGCGCCGGCCGCCCCTGTTCCCCTGTCTTGCCTGTCGTTTCGCACCTCCGCTGCCACTGCTCGCCCGTCCACAGGGCTGCTGCTGTGCCTGGGCGTCACGCGTCACCGCACCCCCCCGTGTGCACTCCGCCGGCGCCGCCGTGCCCCTTCTCCGCTCGCTCCATGCCCCGTGTCCGCCCCGACAAGCGTCCGCTGGCCGCCGACCACCCGTCGACCAGGCTCCGACCACGACCTCGCCCACTGCAATGCTCCTGACCACCGGGGCCCAGCCTCTGGATAAGAACGAAAAACAAATGAACAAAAATAAGTGTTAATTAAAATATTTTGTTTGTTAATTAATTAGTTAATTAGGTAATTAGCATAATATAACCTAGTGACAGATGGTCCTCACTGTTAATTAAGCAAGTTTTCATAAACTACTAAAGTTATGAGTCAATGATAGTGGGACCAACTTATCAGGTTGACTAGGTCAACGGTCAATGCTAACTGGGTTGTTGACTTTGACTGGCCCCACCAGTCAGTCTCTGCCGACTGGGTAGTTGACCAAGACAACTGGGCCTACTGGTCAGCCACACAAGCCCTTCTGTGGGTACACTTCTGCGTACCCATAGCAATTTAACCTTTAATTTTTGAATTAAAACAATTTCGAAAGTGTTTTAAAAACTTTAAAAATTAATATAAAATAATCTGTAACTCGGATGAAAATACTTTCTACATGAAAGTTGCTCAGAACGACGAGACGAATCCGGATACGCAGCCTGTTCGTCCGCCACACATCCCTAGCATAGCAAACACGCAACTTTCTCCCTCCGGTTCATCTGTCCAAAAACGCGAAACAATGGGAATACTTTCCCGGATGTTTCCCCCCCTTCGCCGGTATCACTTACTACCGCGTTAGGGCATACCTAGCACCGCGTATTGCCTCGTTATGTTTTGTGATGCTTTGTTTGCTCTGTATTTACTGTTTCTTCCCCCCTTAGACCCCGAGACCGGCGCTGATGCCACCGAGTACGACTACGTCACTGACGACCCTTCTCCCTGTACAACAGAGCTTACAGGCAAGCCCCCCTTTGATCACCCGATATCGCCTATTCCTTCTCTCTACTACTTGCATTAGAGTAGTGTAATATGTTACTGCTTTCGGTTAATCCTATTCTACTGCATAGCCTGTCATTGTTGCTACAATTGTTACCCTTACCTGCAATCCTAAATGCTTAGTATAGGATGCTAGTGTTCCATCAGTGGCCCTACACCTCTTGCTCGTCTACCATGCTATACTACTAGGCCGTGATCACTCGGGAGGTGATCACGGGCATATGCTATATACTTTATACTGTTACATTACTTATGATATTGTTCGGAGATGGGGGCTGAAGGGGCAGGTGGCTCCATCCCGGTAGAGGTGGGCCTGGGTTCCCGACGGCCCTCGTCTGTTACTTTGTGGTGGAGCGACAAGGCAGGTTGAGACCACCTAGGAGAGAGGTGGGCCTGGCCATGGTCGGCATTCGCGGATACTTAACACGCTTAACGAGATCTTGGTATTTGATCTGAGTTTGGCCACTGGCCTATACGCACTAACCAACTACGCGGGAACAGTTATGGGCACTCGACATCGTGGTATCAACCGAAGCCTTCGTGACGTCAGCGACTGAGCGGCGCGCGCCGGATTGGACTAGAACGCATGCTAGGCTAGGTCTGCTTCCGGCCGCGTTCACAACTTGCAGGTGTGTAGTGGGCGATGGGCCCAGACCCCTGCGCGCATATGATTTAGACCGGCGTGCTGACCTCTCTGTTGTGCCTAGGATGGGCCCAGATCCTCCGAGGTCGGACATGACCCAGGAAAGTGTGTCCGGCCAAATGGGATCGAGCGTGTTGGGTTATGTGGTGCACCCCTGCAGGGAAGTTTATCTATTTGAATAGCCATGATCTTCGGTAACAGGACGACTTGGAGTTGTACCTTGACCTTATGACAACTAGAACCGGATAATTAATAAAACACACCCTTCCAAGTGCCAGATATAACCCAGTGGTCGCAATCTAACAGGGCGACGAGGAGGGGATCGCCGGGTAGGTTT
Organism: Triticum dicoccoides; assembly: GCF_002162155.2. NCBI lineage: Eukaryota > Viridiplantae > Streptophyta > Magnoliopsida > Poales > Poaceae > Triticum > Triticum dicoccoides. Next base: position 636,079,172 of record NC_041392.1, on the reverse strand, counting down.
ACGCTATGCGATGCTACTTGGTGAACTTACCATCTACTCTCTTCTACATGCTGCAAGATGGAGGTGACTAGAAGCGTAGTCTTCGACAGGATTAGCTATCCCCCTCTTATTGTGGCATTCTGCAGTTCAGTCCACCGATATGGCCCTTTACACATATACTCATGCATATGTAGTGTAGCTCCTTGCTTGCGAGTACTTTGGATGAGTACTCACTGTTGCTTTCTCCCTCTTTTCCCCCTTTACTTTCTACTTGGTTGTCGCAACCAGATGTTGGAGCCCCGGAGCCAGACGCCACCGTTGACAACGACTCCTACTACACCGGAGATGCCTACTACTACGTGCAGGCCGCTGACGATGACCAGGAGTAGTTTAGGAGGATCCCAGGCAGGAGGCCTGCGCCTCTTTCGATCTGTATCCCAGTTTGTGCTAGCCTTCTTAAGGAAAACTTGTTTAACTTATGTCTGTACTCAGATATTGTTGCTTCCGCTGACTCGTCTATGATCGAGCACTTGTATTCGAGCCCTCGAGGTCCCTGGCTTGTATTATGATGCTTGTATGACTTATTTTATTTTTAGAGTTGTGTTGTGATATCTTCCCGCGAGTCCCTGATCTTGATCGTACACGTTTGCGTGTATGGTTAGTGTACAATTGAATCGGGGGCGTCACATAGACGTTCCGTGGAGTTTCAGGTCATTCCAAGAACTTTTGTTTCTTCACATAAATAACACCATGGCAATTCTGCTGAAAACAGCGTCAGCCCGGGTTAGTACCATTCAAATCATGCAACTTACAGTCCAAAACAAGGGCAAAAGTGTTTGGAAAAGTAGATACGACGTAGACGTATCAACTCCCCCAATCTTAAACCTTTGCTTGTCATCAAGCAATTCAGTTGATAAACTGAAAGTGATAAAGAAAAACATTTACAAACTCTGTTTGCTCTTGTTGTTGTAAATATGTAAAGCCAACATTCAAGTTTTCAGCAAAGATTATGACTAACCACATTTTCAATAACTCTGAGGTCTCATGTTTACTCACACTACTAGGGAAAAGCCTAGCAGCAGCGTGGGTTTTCGGCCTTTTAGTAGCGCGGGGGCCGGCGCTACTAATAAGGCACTATAGCTAACGTATAGCAGTAGCGTTGGTCCACCCGCGCTACTGCTACACAAGTGTTGCAGCAGCGTGCTTAAAGGAACCTCGCTGCTGCTAATAGCTATAGCGCGCTTCCCCTGTGCGCGCTACTGCTACAACTGCGTTGCTGCTAACTTTTCTCCACTCGCTACTGCTAATTTTAGTAGTTTTTTGTTTTTTTATCGGTATATTTGTTTTGTATTTGAACAGGCTTTATAGAAGAATCTTTAGCACATACAAATGTCATCATGATACGCATACAAATGCCTGTGAGACCACAAATGTAATCATAGCATATACATACAAATAGTCTCATCATAATCATCATCCAACACAAAGTGGTATCTTGTCATCATCTCGAAAATAGCGATACATGCAAGTCTCGAATACTTGCAACTACAACGTCATCCATCTAAACAAAGGTATACGCGAGAAGAGCTATCACTATGAGTGAGAGCGGAACTATGCAGTACATGAGATGGCGGTTACGAGTCCTCTCTCGCGCTAGCGTGAACCTCAAGTAACTAGCTTCTCCTTCTTGTCTGCTTTTGAAGCCTTTATGGCTGGCGTCCGAGAACCCATTCACTTGCGCCTGACACTCATGCCACTCGTTGTACACCCCCGGAACCTTCCCTTTGTACACGACATAGCAGTTCCATCTCGCCATCAAGAAACTAGGTACCTGTTAGAGATGCATGTTCATGAAGAGGATGTACAATCATATATATGCAACAAAATATACTAGAGAACACTGAAAAAGAAAGGGTTAGCAACTAGATGCAACTAGGGATCGTGGACATCACAAAGTTGCATCGCTACAAATAGTATACAAGTTCAACCGACACATATCATCATCATCGGCATCATAAATCACTAGAAGTTCCATCCTTCCATATCATCGAGGATGGGCCCTTGCTTCTTTAACGTCGTGAGGTCTAGATGTTGCATGCCTATGCGAGTTCGGACGCCAGCTCGCGATATAGGGCCGTGGTGGAACATCCCCTTCTCATCGACGACTTCTTTCATGATGATCATCGCAATGTCGCTTTGGATGCGAAAGAAGTCATCTCTAAGTTTATAATCCGCTTCTCCATGAGATTCTAGCCACTTGTGGATATGATCATCATTTGTGCTTCTCATGCGAAGCTTTTGGTGATCCGTGTTGAACTGAATCATGAGATGGAGGATGTAGAATCCATCCTTCTTGCTTGGTTTTGGGACTTGGATGCAGGAGAAGTTAGTTTTATGCGCGAAACCCATCTTCTTGTTCCTTTATTTCCTGATCTGCATGTGGCCAACTCTAAAGCTAAAGCCTTGGAGAGCATCATCTAGAATATTCGTTATGTGGGTGTAGTCTTTTTTCTCGTAGTCTCTGGAAGGGTCAAAATACACGGCGTGGGAGACTTGCGGATAAAGAACGATAAGGACGGCGCGCCCGTTGCTGCGGGGAAAAGACACCTCAAATTATTCCCCATAGAGAGAGAAGGAATGATTGAAATGTATGAAAGGGTTGTTCGAAACTGACTTACTTTGGATGATAAGGCACGAGGACAATTTCGGCATGACCTTTGCTAAAAAATGGACATATCGAGCGCCTGAAATTCACCAGAACGGAAATGAATCAACATTCCGGCGTAACATAGGCAACTCGGATCATTTACCAAAACATGACATGTCCAAAACATGACATATCCACATATCACATGTCCAGTTCAAATTTGCATATAAATTCAGCAAATTTTGAAACCTATCTAAATTCATAACTAAATAGATAACCTAATTAACATAACTAAAACCTAAGTAAATTAACCCTAGCTAGCAGAGAGAGAGAGGGGGGGTGGTTTACAGAGGGTGCA
>NC_041392.1:636054382-636075405 GCF_002162155.2 Triticum dicoccoides | reverse complement strand
CGGGGGCGAGCGTGCCGGGGTCAGGCGCGGCAGGTCGGGGGCGGCGGGGTCGGGGGCGAGCGCACCGGGGTCGGGGGCGAGCGCGCCGAGGTCGGGGGTGGGCGCGGCGGTGCGACGGGGCCGGGGAAGAGAGAGTGGGGATTTGGGGGAAAAGAGGCGGGATGAAGCAGGGAGAGGGAGAATTTTGGGTTAAGTGGACGTAGCAGTACCGTGTTTTCACGAAACGCTCTACTACTATTATGAGCAGCTATAGCGATTTTCTGCAGAAACCGCTACTGCTACCTTGACTAGCTGTAGCTCTTTTTCACTAAAGCGCTACTGCTATAACCAATTTCCCTTTTTTCTTTTCCTCAGCATAATAGGAACATATATATTACAAAATAGGAACATATATATATTACATCATTGGACCCATGCATAATAATGGCTAATTAAGTGTGTATACAAAATAGGAACATATATATATATATATATATGACATCATTTGACCGATTCCTCAATGCTGACGTTTTCGTTTTTGAGTCAGCTTCTTTCCCTTCTTGTTCGTCGAAGAATAATTGAGCCCCTCATTGTGACTTTGACTTTTCCATGGAGTACGATTTTTCTTTGGTAATGTAGTATTGATTCTTCTTTTGACGTATACTTCATCATCATCGTCATCTTCCTCATTGGGTTGCCGTACTGATCATAGTCTTCCTCGTTGGCGACTCCATCCATTCCAATGATGTTTCTTTTGCCTTTCCTCACGACAACACGACTAGGATTGCATGGGTCGGTTATGAAGAAGCATTGTGTCACGTGCTTAGCGTGTACCCATGGCTCGTTTTTTGCGATAGCGTTCACGGTAGTGCTCTTGGCGTCGGGTATAGTCATGGTAGTGAAAATCCGACTTTCTCTTTCGACATTCTTAGCCCATCCGACACGGAACATCGTCGTGTTGTGCAGTCCAGAGTAGTCAAGCTCCCAGATCTCCTCGACCCTTCCATAAAATCGTTCAGTTGCGCCGTTGTCGCTGCCGGTCATGCATTCCATCGTCACCCCTGAGTTCTGATATTCATCACTGTCCATATCTTTGGCCTCCGTGTAGAACGTGTATCCATTGATATCATATGCCTGATAGGTTACGAGGTTGGGCGAGGGGCCATGTGCTAAGGCGTATATGAGCAATCCGTCCTTAGAGCCCTCCTCCAGGGGATTAGCAATAATATGCTCTTTGAACCAATGCAGGAAAGTGGAGTTGTGCTCTCTAGTAACTTCGACGTCCGTCGTGCATACCCCCCGGTCACGATACTTCTATGCGATAATTTCTTTGTGCAGTGCCACGAAAGGATCTACCTCGTCTAGGTGTTGTAGCACTACCAAGTTTGCTCTGTCAAAGTCGCCGCGTCGATATGAGTATGCCACGTGCAGTTCCCTGCGACCGTTGCAGTGACCTTCTCCTTCGAGCCTCCCATCGTGCTTGTTAACGGGCAAACCAACACTAACACCAGGCGGCTGGTCTGCGCCATATAGAAAATTCTCACAGAAAGAGATGCACTCTTGTGTCGAATAGCCCTGGACGATGCTTCCATCTGGACGGGACATGTTACGAACGAATCCTTTGATGATCCCATTCATCCTCTCAAACGGCATCATGTTGTGCAGGAATGACGGCCCCAGGTCTATTATGTCATCCACAATATGGACACACAGATGCACCATCACGTCAAAGAACACGGGCGGGAAGTACATCTCAAGCTCATTCAGTATCACAACGATCTCTTCCTGTAGCCTTTGGAGCTGCTTCAAACTGATCGACTTTCGAGAGATGACGTCGAAAAAGTTGCAGAGACCAATAAGCGTGTCACGGACGTGCTTGTCCATTATCCCTCTAAGGGCAACATGTAATATCTGCGTCATCATCACATGACAGTCATGAGACTTCATCCCGCTGAACCTTTTCTTGTCTGTGTCTAGATATCAACTTATCTTGCCATAGTAACCGGAACTAACTTTGACTCCGGTAAGGCACTTAAAGAATTGATTGATCTCAGCCTGACTTAAGGTGAAGCAAGAAGGGGGGCAATAATCCTCATTCTTTATTTTCTTGCCCTTCTTCTCCCGTGCCTCTGTCTCCGTCTCTGTCTCGTCTGACATTTTACGAGGCGGCATGTGCAGATCTTCCCTAATTTTCAAATCTTGCAAGTCTTTTCTTGCCTTCGGTCCATCCTTGGTCTTATCCGGCATGTTCATCAGTGTTGCGAGCAAGCTCTCAAGGACATTCTTACAGATATGCATTTGATCAAGGCAATGAGGTGTATCGAGTTTGTGCCAGTACTCCAAGTCCCAGAACACAGACCTCGTCTTCCATACCTTCAGCAGCGGCTCCGGCGCCTTTCTCATCGTCTTTCCCGGCGCAGGGCACTCCTTCCAGTTTTTCAATAGCTCATCGGTTTCGGCACCGCTCCGCTTACGTGTAGGTCCTCGATGCTCAGCGTGACCATTGAATAGATCTCCATGGTTTCTCCACGGTTCGTCCTGTTCGAGCCATCTTCGATGCCCCATGTACACGATTTTCCCAGACCCGCCATCTTTCCTTGACGTTAGCTGCTGAGACGTTGTATCATCCATGCACCGCGTGCATCCGCAATATCCATGCACACCTGGCCTGCCACATATCCGTAACCAAGATAGTCGTGCACGGTCGTGATCAGCGCGGCTCTCATGTTGAAATACTCGCCTTTGCTAGCGTCCCATGTCTTGGCTGGTGTTTTCCATAACGTGTCTAACTCCTCCTGAGGTAGCCCGAGATACAAATTAATATTATTTCTTGGTTGTTTCGGCCCTTGAATAAGCATGCTCATGTGAATGTACTTCGATTTCATGCACAACCAGGGGGGAGGTTGTACATCCATAGAAACACGGGCCATGTGCTATGGTTGGTGCTCTGGTTGCCAAACGGATTCATGCCATCGGTACACGCGCCGAGCACGATGTTCCTTGCATCACATTCAAAATACCGATAGAAGCTGTTTAACGCTCTCCACTGGCTTCCATCCTTGACGTGTCTCAGCTTCGGATCATCTCCATCGTCGGGCTTCTTCCTCTCCGCGTGCCAGCGAATTAGCTTTGCTTCCTTGGGATCAACAAAATACCTCTGGAGACGGGGAGTGATCGGTAAGTACCATACCACTTTCTGGGGACATTTCTTCCCGGCCTTCTTGTATCGAGAAGCATTGCACACCGGACAACTTGTTTTTTCCGCGTGCTCCTTCCGATAAATTATGCAATCGTTGATGCATGCATGGTATCTAACGCGTGGAAGATCAAGAGGGCACACGATCTTCTTGGCCTCATCAACACTACTAGGACATAGATTACCCTCGGGAAGAACATCCTTTAGGTACTTGAGATGCTCATCGAGGCTAGTGTCGGTCCATTTGTTTTTAGCCTTCGTCTTCAGCACTTGGAGCGTGAAACTCAAGCGGGTCACCTCAGGATTGCAACCATCATACAATGGAGTGTTCGAGTCTACCACCAGTTGCTCCAGCTTAGCCTCCTCTCTAGAAGCAGCTCTCTCAGTATTCGTCTCCTTGCGAAGCAATGCTTCAACATGAGGGTCCCGCACGATTGAACTTAGTACCGACGAACTCTGCTACGTGGAGTCCATGTCGTTCTCTCCGCCGCCATGTCCGGCCCCTATTCTGCCGCCATGGCCGGCCTCTTCCCCGCCGCCATTATCGATCATCTCTTCGTCTTGCCCTGTGTCATCATTTCCTACCCCGTCGGCATCCTCAACATCGTCATCCTCATCTTCAGTTATCCACCGAGTATAGCCATCCATGAAACAAGTCATGAGCAGGTGCCCTCCACACGACCATCGACATGGGGGTCAAGCCAAACTATTCCTTTGCATTCTCGACACGGACATAAAACCTCTATCAGGTTATTTTCCTTCATGTCCTGCACCGCCGACCGCAACCACCTATCCACCATCGTTCCACTGACCATCGTCAACTCTGCATGGTAATAATAAACAAATTGATTAAAAAAATGTGTGTATTCATCAAAGTCATACAAAAATTCGGCATGACCTTCCTTAAAAATATGACATATGTAGATCTAGAGTTTGCCCGGAATTCGCCAAAACAGAAATAAATCGACATTTCGGCAAAACATAGGCAACTCAAATGCACAATTTGGCGTCAACTCATGCCACACACACAATTTCCATAAAAATATCACACACACATGCATAAACATATTTCCATTTTGCAAAAGCATGAAATATTAATCACACCTCTATCTCTAGATCGAGCACACGGTGGAGATGATGATGTAGGGAGGTCAAAAGTGCACAAAGCTCTTCTTGACAAAGAAATATCTAGTTAGGGGGAAAATAGGTCACTTAACTAAATGCTACATCTACCTAGCTAGCTAATTTGGGAGGAGACAACTTCAACTAGTGGAGGGGGGAGGAAAAAGAGAAAGGAGATGAATTAATGGAGGTGGTGTAGTTATAGCTAGGAGTAATGAAGAGAGAGAAAGGTAGGTAGAAGAGGGAGAGTAATGGGGGGAGAAGTATTGAGGAAGGATAAGAGTGAGAGAGGGAGGATGTGGGAGGTAGGGGAAAGGGAGGAGAGGAGATGGGGAGGGGGAGGTGGAAAAGGTGGTGGGTGCTGCGTCTTAGCAGTAGCGCGGGAGAGAAAGCGCGCTGCTGCTAAGAGCGTAGCAACAGCGCGCTTTCCTGTCATGCGCTACTGCTAAACGGCCAACCCTGTGCACAATTTCAAAATTAGCAGCAGCGAGATGACAAAAAAGCATGCTGCTAATATGGCATTAGCAGTAGCGGGCTCCCTGGCGTCGCGCTACTGGTAAACTTATGCCGTTGTGTACTGTCGGTGGATTTTTGTAGCAGCGTGGTTTAAGCGTCACGCACTACTGCTAAGTTTGCACCAGTAGCGAGCTTTCCATAGCCGCGCTGCTACTACTTAGCAACAGCGCCTGTTTTTATGCCGCGCTGCTGCTAAGATTCTGTGTATAAGGTTTTCCCTAGTAGTGTCATATCAATAGCATAATCAACTAACGAGCGATAATAATAAATCTCGGATGACAACACTTTCTCAAAACAATCATAATATGATATAACAGGATGGTATCTCGCTAGCCATTTATGAGACCGCAAAATATAAATGCAGAGCACCTTTAAAGATCAAGGACTGACTAGACATTGTAATTCATGGTAAAAGAGATCCAATCATAGTCATACCCAATATAAATTAATAGTAATGGATGCAAATGACAGCTGTCGTGGTTTTGTCACGACAGATGTCGTCATGAAAGGACTTAGTCGTGGAGCCATTGCAACGGGTTAGCTTGAAGGGGTTAAAGCGGACACAGGGACGCAAGGGGTTTTATACTAGTTCGGCCCCTTCGATGAAGGTAAAAGCCTACATCTAGTTGTGATGGAATTGATGGGGTTTCGATGACTAGGGAGCAAACAATCTTCCGCTAAGTCTCGAGTTGTTGTCTGTTGTCCTGAACCGCCGCCGGGTCATCCCCTTATATACACGGGTGACGCCCGTCGGTTTAAAGAGTCCCGAGACCGTCTCATACACGTGCCCGGTTCGGTCTCTACTATTTCTAACTTAAAATACAAGTTACATACCGACGCCGGTTTACGGCTATGGGCCTTAAACCAATTGTGGGCTTGAACCCTTACATATCATCCTCATCTGCCTACGTGGGCTTTAACATACTCAACTATTGATGAAGTTAATCCGGCCTGTCTGAGCCGGTTTACGCCAGGTAGTAATATCCCCAACATTAGGCCCCAGATTGATTTGAACAGGTTCATGTCAATCCTTAGCAAAAAACTTCATCTTCAACAACTTCTTGTAATTTGGTAAACCGTCATGATGTCATCTTCTCAGATTGTTGTAAACTAGCGTGACATCATCTATTATAAAGAAATGATACCTCCTTATTAATAGATCTGCGACAGTCGAGGCGACAGCTCCGTTTCCAAACTTGCGGCCCCTTGATTTTCGCGCCTGACACATGTCCCTTGCTTTATAAATAGGACCAAGGGGTTATTTTCTTATCCCCTTCGTTCCCTTCTGCTTCGTCTTCCTTGCGCCGCTCAGCTTCGGAGCTCCGCTGCAGTTGTCGACTTCTGCTCCGACCTTGGCTGTTGCATCACCCTGAGCGTACCAGAACATCGCGGCGACCTTTTGCTTCTTCCTCTGCTCCGGTAAATCTCCTATCCTTTCCACCATAGATCCGTTCTAGGGTTCCCAAGATCTTGAGTGTTCATCGTTTGTTTCTTGTTCATACGATAGACCTCAAATGAATCTGTAAATCTCTGCTCTGTGTATTAATAACCTTTGGCCTCCGTTATTACTTATACATCTCAAAACCATAGATCTTAATCGCACCCTTACTCATTGGTTCGGTACTGCTTCTTTTAGGCTTTGAATATTTTTCTCTTTTCTGAACATGCTCCAGATCCAAAACTGTAATACAACCTTGTGAAATCTGTTTACTTACTCATCTGCAATCTTAACTCTTCAATGTTTAGACCAGGCGGTTTAACTTTGTAGAGAATTGATAAACCAGTGTATACCATTAGTCCCCTTGTTGAACCGCCAAAACCATTTTCCAGTGATACTATTATGTTTGCTGAACTCTGGTTTGTAGATAGCTTTGTCTAGTTTAGCAAACATATATCATCACATAACTGTCAACATATTTTTGAACCGGTAATTACTGTATTTGTAGATCTCACCATGGCCGAACAAGTGTATGAGTGCAACTGTGTCCCTTCTCGAGTGACCGAAAATCAATTGAATAACTTGGTCAACACTGGCGCTTTAAGTAAGCAAGACGCCATTCACTGGAGGGTCCCTGGCCCGGAATATCCTCCCAAACCTAAAGACGGAGAAGTTGTGGTTTTTGCTGATCACTTAGCCCGGGGCTTCAACCCTCCTGGTTCAAAGTTTTATCGGGATGTCCTAGCCAACTTCCAACTGCGTCCACAAGATACTGGTCCCAACTCCGTAACCAACATCTGTCACTTTCAAGTGTTTTGTGAGGTGTACCTTCAAGAGGAACCCACAATGGAGTTGTTCCGGGATTTCTTCCACCTGAACCGCCGTACTGAATTCACAGACGGAGCCAATACGGAGCTGGGCGGTATGGCAATTCAGAAGAGGAAAGAAGCCACCTTCCCTCACGCTAAACTTCATATCCACCCCAAAGAGTGGAACCAAACATGGTTTTACTGCAAAGACACCTCTCCTTCTGAAGAAAATCCCTTGCCGGGTTACCGTCCGGAGCGTCTGAGCAACACACACCCCCTTCCACAGAGGCTTATTGCCAAGGAGATAAGCAAATATGCTCCTCAATTATCCAAGCTTAGGGCTTTCATGGCAAACGGGTTGACAGGGGTTAACCTTGCTCGCTGCTGGATATCTTGGAGCATACTGCCCTTAAGCCAGCGCTCTAGTTTGATGTGCGAATATACCGGAGACGTAAAAGATGTTCAACGGGACATAGACATTCATCTTACAGATGACGAAGTTACTGAAGCTGTGAAAAAGCTATTAAATGAACCGGAAGCCGCCTGTGCCCAAACCGCTTTGCCTCCTTTCTGCGCCATTAACAAACCGCCAGCTGTAAGATTCATCCCTTACACTTTCCTAAAATTGCCTTTGTCCCAATACACTCTAAGAATGTTATCGTTATTCTTAATAGGGCGATGATCCGTTTTGGAGCAAGAAACCTCCGCAAGATAAACCGGAGAAGCCAACCCGGCCAAAAACCATAGTTGTGAAGAAGCTCGCGAATAGGAAAAGAACCACTGCATCCTCCGATCCACCAGCTGATGATGATGTGGGTAACCCGGATCTTGAGGTAGATCTTGACTCACTCAGTTTATTTTTCATAAGCCTTATTGATGATGATCATTGCCAAGACGACGCTGAAGTCAGTCATGCTGATGTTGTAGAGGTAATCATTCTTTCTTCTGATTCAAACCCTTTGCCTTCACTAAAAATCCATCGGGAAAACCGGAAAGTTAAATTTTCTCATCCTCTTGCTTATTTGGATCTAAACTTTCTTGTGAAGACACAACAGCACAAAGCAAGCTGCACAACCCAGCACAGCGGCCAGAACAGTCCGGTTCGGAAATGCCGTTCAGAGGTCTCTGATTCACCTGTTACTACACGCCCTAAAGTGGGTTGTTTTCATCAACCTCTTAACCCATCTGATTCCAATTATCAGGGCACTTCTCATTCATCCTCCGGCGAGTCATCAGCCACCAAGCTTCCCCCGCTTAAAATGGTGGTTGGGTAAGTTATACTCCATCTTGTATTTTTGATATATTACCTTTAGCAAAAATTGTACTGATCCTTGTTAACTTCCTTTCTCGGGGCCAAACCCAGATCAAGCAAGAAGGCTCGCCTGAATAATACGGCAGAGGAGAATGCCGCTACTGAACCGGACAAAATACCAGATCCTAAGGAAGCTGACCATGATGATGTGCTAAATGACCAACCACCGCAAGACCATGACTTTGTCGCTGAAGAGGCAAATGTTGATACCACAGGCCCTACTAATCAACCAACAAGCCCTATCCGGGCTGACAAAATGGCTGGTCCATCAAAGAATGATGACAAACTGGCAACCCCGGTTCAAACTGGTGAAGAGAAAGATGATGAAGTCCTTATCACTTGCATTGGTCGTACTGAGCCAAGCAATCCTGTCGCTTTATCCAGGCACACTGCCAAATATGAATTCGCTGCAATTGGTAAAGGCAAGTGGAATGCCGATTTGGCAACCTATGCCACTCTGAATGCCCAAGATCTCCATTCTGGCTATCTGAACTGGCTATACACCAGCCGTGACTATGAAGCTGGTCTGGTCAACATGATGAAGGACAAATATGAGGTACTTTCCTATACGCTTCTCTGCTTTGTATGTTATAATGTTTCAACTCCAATAGCCCCCAAGTGACGGTTTAAGATATCAACTTAAACCGGGACTTTCCAATATGAACTTCAACTCATCTGTACTTTGCTGACGTAGCCCCCAGGAGCCGGTTCAACTTCATGCAGTTAAACCGGGACTTTAGAGAATAGAAAATTCCAGTATCAGTAGTCATTGAGCAAATAGCCATTAGCCCCCAAGTGCCAATGTGAATACTTGTATTGAGCTTGGGACATTGTTGAATTTGTATGATGAAGAGCAAATATGCATTAGCCCCCAAGTACCAAGGGCATAACTTGTTATGTGGTTGGTACTTCAAATCTGTACCGTCATTTTCATCATATAATTATCTGTATGTAGGCTGAGCTGAGCAAAAAGGAGAGTCAAACCGCCGACCTGCAAGAAAACCCGAAGTCACAACAAGCCGAAACCTCTAAGGCAAAAGAGGAATTAACCAGCGCTTTAAGCGCAATGGAGAAACTTAAGGAGGGCTACAACAAAGAGCGGGCTGATTGGGCCACTGAGAAAGCCGCTTTAACACAAAGGGCTGAAAGAGCTGAAGCCGCTCTCAAATCGGTGGTTGACGAATTAACTGGTGTGAAGTGACAGGTTCATGCCATGACTGCGGCTATATTTGTTAAGTATCCTTGTTCTTCTAATTCGAGCAGACGTTTATATGTATCTGCCGGGTTAATAACCCTTATAATGATATAGGAACTCGCATTGGCCACTTGGGATCAGATGTGTGGAAGAAACTGAAGGCTGCTTATACATTGATAGAACAACTGTACATGGGTGCCCAACGGATCATCTATACCGCATCTCATAACAATCCGCCGCCCACTTTGATCAAAGACACCCTTGAAAGGCTATCCATGCTCCCTGCCCGGGTTGAAGAGATGGAGAGATCCGCTGCGAGAACAGGTGCTATAAACGCCTTAATCCGGGCCAAGGCATGGGTTCCTGACTTTGATCCTGTTGAAGCGGCCCAAGGTTATCCCAGTTTGAAAGAAGATGGGACAGAGTTTAATGAAGATGATCTTCGAGCCATAAACCGGGAAGTGCGTCTGAGGGAGTCCTGGATTAGGGGGTGTCCGGGTAGCCGGACTATAACCTTTGGCCGGACTCCTGGACTATGAAGATACAAGATTGAAGACTTCGTTCCATGTCCGGATGGGACTTTCCTTGGCGTGGAAGGCAAGCTTGGCGATACAGATATGTAGATCTCCTTCCGTTGTAACCGACTCTGTGTAACCCTAACCCTCTCCGGTGTCTATATAAACCGGAGGGTTTTAGTCCATAGGACGAACAACAATCATACCATAGGCTAGCTTATAGGATTTAGCCTCTCTGATCTCGTGGTAGATCTACTCTTGTACTACCCATATCATCAATATTAATCAAGCAGGAGTAGGGTTTTACCTCCATCGAGAGGGCCCGAACCTGGGTAAAACCATCGTGTCCCTTGTCTCCTGTTACCATCCGCCTAGACGCACAGTTCGGGACCCCCTACCCGAGATCCGCCGGTTTTGACACCGACAGCGTCCTTTGGCTTGCCAGCTGGCAGAAGAAGCGGATCTGTCCCACTATCAAGCCAATTACAATAATCAGAACAAACGGGTTGCAGCACCAATCCCTGAAGCAGAGAATCTTGTCCCGCCAATACGTAAGCATACTTATGCTCTTGATATTGAACTATCGTTGTTGATCAATGACGAGGCTGTGTTTCACGCATTAACTGGAATTGACTGGGAAAATGTTGATTTCCAGCCGCTGGGTAGGGAGGAAGAAGTTGAACTGGCGCAAGACGATCCGCAACCCTCAGGTCAGGCTAGTGGCCAAGCATGAACCGGAAGCCGGTTTAAAACACTGCACGTTGTGATATGCAGAAAACAATGATCTTATTTGGGCACTTTAGTGCCTTGTAATAGGCTAGTTGATACACTTGGTCTTCATATGCCTTCATGCATATTTATTGCAACCGATGCTTCTTTTGAATTATCTATCTCCAAACTGTTTTTCTGTAGTCAAAAAACATAAATCGTCTTCGTGGTTTATCGCCAGGCGGGTCATGATATCTATGTATGTGAAACCAAAGATAATAGCTTAGGTTAAAACATATGACCAAATATTGAGATACATAATACCTGCCATCGTTAGGCATGAAATTGGCTTGCCAATCTTGAAGCGGGGTTGAAAAACCCACACTGTTGGAGGAGAAAACAACTCCTGTAATATAAGGCTGATTTACGATGTAAACCGTTCCGGGTTATGATAAACACCGGTTTTACTCCATAATATGATGCTAATAAAAAATCAAACCAGGCAATTAGTCTCCGGATTAAGATTTGACTGTGTCCTATCAATTTATAATTTACAGTTGAATCGGTTTAACAATGTCGGTTTAAAAAAGCAACAAAAAGAAAAAGGTCTTTAGCAAAAAAGAACAGAATTCAAGCAAAGGCAAAGAGAAAACCATTTGCAAATGAGGCTTTGAGGCAATCAAGTGGCATTACCAAGGTCGGACACGACCAAGCCCCCAACAGGCGTAGCTATGGTTCGAGTCAGCCTGGTCCCCAAATGATGCGTTGGCATTACGCCAATCAAGAGGTGTAGCGATGGTTCGGGTTCGACCAAAGCCCCCAAGTGATGCTGTGGCACTAGGCCGATCAAGAGGCGTGACTATGGTTCAGACTTGACCAAGTCCCCAAGTGATGCTGTGGCTTTTCGCCTACCAAATGGCGTTGCTATGGTTCAGACACGACCAAGCCCCCAAGTGATATAATATAGAGCTTTTGAGAAGCTAACTCAAGGGGTAAACCAGAGACCGCTTTAAGACAGAAACTCCGTGTAACCACACATGATGTAAAGATAACAGATACCCCGCTTTAGCTGAGGCTCAGGTTTATTATGTTGATCATAATATATACATTGTCATAATATGTACATAAGCAGAGCCTGTGGCTCAAGTATAGTAAGGCTGAAGATGAGCTATGTTCCACGGCCTGTTGGTCTCCTCCTCTGATGTACGTGAGTCTTTGTGCTCTCGAATATCGATCAGGTAGTATGACCCGTTGTGCAGATTCTTGCTGACCACAAAAGGTCCTTCCCAAGGTGGGGATAACTTGTGCATATCCGTTTGATCTTGGATGAGCCGAAGTACCAAATCGCCTTCCTGAAAGGTTCTGGTTCTAACTCGGCGACTGTGATAGCGACGGAGATCTTGCTGATAAATCGCCGAACGGGCAGCCGCTATGTCACATTCCTCGTCCAACAGGTCCAGAGCATCTTGTCGTGCTGCTACATGAGGTGAGTCATGACGGATGTCACTGGGGAGAACCGCCTCCGCTCCATAAACCATGAAGAATGGTGTGTATCATGTCGATCTGTTGGGTGTGGTGTTGATTCTCCATATAATACAGATGGTAACTCTTCAACCCAACAACCCGGCGTCCGCTGCAAAGGAACCATAAGCCGGGGTTTGATGCCTCGCAAGATCTCTTGATTCACTACTAGAAAAACCCCTACTAATGGCGCACCTAGTATGGCCATTAATGGCGCATCTGTGGTGCGCCATTAATAGCACGCCATTAGTAATTTTTATTAATGGCGCACCACCTGGTGCGCCATTAGTATCTGGTATACTAATGGCGCACCGCGGGTGCGCCATTAGTATAGGCCAGGGTGCGCCATTAGTATGCCTCCCAGGGGCCATGTATATCCAGGTGCTTTTGCATACTAATGGCGCACCACCACTGGATGCGCCATTAGTAACCGCGGCATACTAATGGCGCACTACCCAGTGATGCGCAATTAGTATGCACTGTCATACTAATGGCGCACTGTCATGTGATGCGCCATTAGTATGAATATTAGGTTTTTTTGTTTTTCATTTTCTGTTTTTTGCACAGGTTACAAAATGTATAATTTGACAAAATATAGACTGCACACATCAACAACAGATTCATCGAATACAATAGAAGATTAGTCTTTGAATACAATTCATCATATTAGTCTCCGAATACAATTCATCATATTAGTCTCCGAATTGAAAAGACCAAACAAAGATAGATCATTATATTACAAGTCTCGAGACCGCGAGTAGCGAGTTTGTCTTCACATTACAAGTCGATATCGATCATCTAAACTACCATCACATAGAAGAGAGCTGCGGTCATCACGATGAAACTCGTCTTCATCCGGTTCCTCCAACGCTCCCTCCCCTCTCCAGCTAGATAGCGGGCGTATCTAGATTCGGTCTCGGCCCTAGTGGTGTACCCTTTGTAACTGTTACCGCTGAATCGGTGAACCTGTCTCCGACACTCCTCCCAGTCATCGTAGACTCCGGGAACCTTACCCTTGTACACGACATACGTCGGCATCACTATGCACTAGCCAAACGAAACGTTAGTACCAATTCACAGACAATACATAAGCAATATATAAGTATGCAACAGAACGATCGGAAGAGAAAAGAAAGACATTAATAGCATCGATTACATCTAAGTTGAACGACTCTCGAAACCAAACAGACATACTACAAGTTCATTAAAGTTTAATTACAACATGAGCCAATCGATGTTTCAGAACTAGACACAGCATCACTGCTTTCGACTTGACTCAAGGGACCGGAGCGTGGATGAAGCCGCCGTCTATCGTGGGAGTCATGAAATAACGGTCGTTGCCAGCCTGCATTTGTAGCATTGTGTCGATGTCACTGTTGGACGGTTGATTGTTGAGGTAGAACTGCCCCGAGGTACGAAGGACATCTTGATGGATGATTTCCGCAAACTCCGACTGGATGCGAAAGAATTCTTGTCGGAGGTCCGCGTCCTGGATTGCCGACACGCTCTTTGCCCAATCTTTGAGTTTACTCGGTAGCAGAAGTTGATGATGGTCCCGTACGATCGCCCGCATGTGATGGATGGCGTAGTAGGCACCCTTCTGACCGTCAGGAGGCTGCTTGACGCAGCAGAACGTCATATTGTGGGAGAATACGTGCTTGCCGTACTTACGAATAGGCCTGGTGAAGGTGCCTCCAGATTTGGCGTAGCCGGGGAGAACATCATCAAGAACCTTCTTGACATTTGTGTAGTCTACGTTCGACTGACGGTCCGGGTCGAAATACGTGGCCATGGAATATTTGGGGCTTAGGAGGATGAGCGTGCAACGTGTGTCACTGCAGAAAACACGGAATGTTAAAAGAAAAACGATCGAAATGTAAGAATTCATATGTTACGGGCCGGTTGAGGGGAGGACTTACTCGGGAAAGTAAGGCACGAGGAAGTTATCCTTATCTTGGTTTGCCAGAATGACGCCTTCGAGGTAAGAACTCGCGACTTGCCGGTCCCCAGCGCTGCCCAAGATCTTGGCACGCATGTAGAAGGGGTCGACTATCACGATGTCCGGGGTCTTGTCACGAATGATCCGCATCTCCATACTCAGCGAAAATAGCCGAACGAAGGTGTAGTGCAGCGGATGAAGGTTCAACATAGCGTGGATGTCATCAAAACGCAGGACGATCGTACGCCCGATGGAGTTATCCACAAAGCCCTTGCCCTCTGGCACCTTGGCCGCGAAACTGGGTATGCCACATCCTTCTCTCTGAGACGCCGCTTCTCCAAAGCAAGAACACTGTCATGCAGACTCCGCATAGCACCGGTTGCAGCATTGAGCATATTTGTCGGTAGCATCGCCCTACCCGCCACATGCACCCTCCTCGAGATATCCTGCGGTGAAGGTGGCCCATCCTGAGCATGGATCGTACTCGGTGCCGGCTGGCTCGCACCCTTCTTAGTCTTTCTTTTGCGTGCCTTCTTATTCTCCTGTAATGGGACCGAGTGCTTCTCACAGACCGCCTTCTTGAGTGTGTTGGGGCTGATAATATTTCGCACCTCGCCTATCTGAGGCTCGGTGAAGTCGGCAGCTGGAGGCGTCTCCTGAGAGCTGAACGCCAGACGGCGCCTGTTGCAACTTGGCTTCTCCGCGGTACCAGCTAGATCGCACACGTCTTTTGTTGGGTTTGGTTCTTGAGAAGGAGGCCCCATGAAGTCGCCATCGTACCTATGATCGGCAAAGTACTGATCGACGTTGCCAAATGTATCATCATCGTCGTCGTCGTCGTTCTGATCCTGTGCCATATGCATGTTTGGATCCAGTGGCATAGGGATGTCCGGCACCGTTACGGCGGTCTTGCCATGGGGCCGACTTGGCGCCGACACGACTGGTGGTGTTGTCTTTGGGGTGGTGTCCCCCGCCCCCAAACGAATCTGGCTCTTCGACCAAAGCAGGGGCCAGCTCAGGCAGGCGCTGAGGGTCATCACGTCTTCATCGTCGGCCCCGACGGGTCGAATCGGAGGTAACAAGTCGTCGCAGCCTGGCAGCACCCGAACTAGTTGAACCCTAAACAAGTTGGGTGGCATCTGGGTACCGTGGAACAAGGGGTTGCCCGGTTGAACGATTTTGCCCTTGGTGACATCGACCAACTCGTTGTTCACGAAGTGGAGGAGAGTGCACGGAACGTCGGCGGCGCCCTGCGAAAACATGTAGGGTGTCAGGGATGCCCAGTCAAAGGCAAGGATATGAAGTCCTCGGCCGAGAGAGGCTTAATTAGTTACCGTGATGATGGCGTCGAGCTCGGCTAATGTCGACGCACCGCCAACGGCGGGCGTGCAGTTGACGGAGGGGCCGCTTGTTGAAGAGGTGTCGGCCGGCGTACACCAGGGTGCATTAAGCTCCCGTGCCGGCGTCGGAGACACCAATGCCGCCTCCGCCGGAGGCACCAATGGCCGCGCCATCGCATTATGCGAGTTGCTGGCCGTGAAGCTAGGAATCGGGGGCGGCCCCTGTTGGCCGCCCGCAATCCACGCACTCAACCCCGAGATCAAGGTAGGCACAAGGGCGGTAATCGTCGCTCTGAGTCGTTGTTCCACTTGCTCTTGGACAATCTCCGGAATCCGCGCCACCTGTGCCTTGAGTTCTTGAACCTCTCGCGCCTGGCTTTCCGAGCTGGTCTTTTTCTCCTTCCGCACACCAGCGGTATAGTATGACCCCCATTTTGTCGACAAGCCTTTGCCGGCCACACGACCAGCTGACGTCGGCTTACTGAGCTTATCCTTGTTCTTCATTACATTCAACCCCCTATTTAGAGTGGTGTCCCAAGGGTTGCTCTTAGTCGACCCCACGCTACTGCTTTTAGTCGCCTGCGGAAGGAATGTGAACCATTTAGAAATTCGGCTTCATTAATTAGAATGCAACCATATGGAGCTAATTACGCGGGGGTGTATTCCTTACCAGAACAAGCTCAAGCTGCCTGGTCTTCGGATCCGTGGTAAGCTCCTTTGTTTTCGGGTCCTTCTTGTACTGGGCCCTGACAAAGCTCCTTGTCTGCTTGTCACCGTATTTATCGAAGAGGGGCGGTAGGCCTTGCTCGGCACGGTCCGCCTCCTCCTTGTCCCATATAGGCTCCGCCACTCTGTAACCGCCGGGACCGAGTGTGTGTTCCCCTATGTTCAGCTCCCACATTTGTTTCCCCCACTCACTTGATTGGGAGCTTGCGGTGCTCGAGCAATTGATCTTGAAGTCGTTGTAGTCATCTTCGGTGATCGAAGGATTTTTCTCCTTGATCTTCTGATAACTCTCACCTTTCTCGATCATTCTCTTCACATTGCTTTTCCAAGTAGACAGGGCCTTGCTCATCTTCGTGAGGGCAGCATTGTTCACTTTATTCCCTTTGAGGCTTGTGTTTTCAAATTCAGCGGGGAACTTGTATCGTTCGTGCAGCTTCGTGAAGAGGAGGTTGCGCAAATTCCCTCGGTCAGGATGCCTCAGGTTCTCGGTGTTGATCGAGACGGTGCTCCGGACAATGCACCCGAGCTGAAGCGAGTACCCCTTGACTATTTGTTCGGGCGCCGTTGGATTCCCGTTGGAGTCCACTTCAGTAACTTCCTCCTTGAGGGTGCGAAGCACGATCGGGTGCCGGTCCTTCCGTTGCCTCTTCGGTTGGCTGCCATCTGTGCGTGCGCCGCCATCATCAGTGGTGGCATCCTCGGCGGCACCATCAGTGGTGGCATCAGTGTGGTCATCCTCGGCGGCACCATCCGTGGTCTCAGGATCGGTAGGGAAGGCGGCGGCCTCATACAAGTGAGGTTGTTCCTCCATCTCCTGGGATAGCTCCCAGAATGCCTTGCCGCCCGAACCCCCGGCCTCATCGTTGTGGGCCATGTTTCTCTCTAAATAGAAACAAAGTTTGGTCAAAAAGTTGGTTATTGTCAAGGAACAAGATCATGGTCTCATCATTTAGGGTTTGTCGACACCGAGGCATCCTAAAATCTAAGCTTTTATCATTGAGGGTTTTTCGACGCCAAGGCACCCTAAGAGCCTAACCTTTCATCATTTCGGTTTTTATCGACACCGAGGCACCCTAAAAGCCATGCATTAGTCACAAGTACGCCGGGGCACTTGATCCTACTTAATTAACTACTAAGATACCCCGGCCCATGCATTAGTCACAAGTACCCCATATGTCCTATTTTTAGCAAAGTCATGCTAAAATTCACGGAAAATTTTAGTATGACCTTTGCTGAAAATAGGACATATGGAGTACCCGAATTTGCCGGAACGGAAGTTAATCGACATTCCGGCAAACTCAAGGGCCTCTCGGGGTACCTGCAAAATCATTATCCCATGTGCACATGGATGCAATGTCACATGTCACATGGATCCCACACCCACAGGAGCTGGTGAAGCTTCATGTGTATTTCACGAAAACCAGCCTGACTAAAGAGCTTTATGTAGAAAACAAATCACTCCACCAGCTCACACAGGATCATCCCTCTAAGCAATTACTCAAAATGGGCACTAGCAGCAAAATGAACATTTTACAATCTGAACTTTTTTTGTCATCTATGTGCTCATTTAACTTTGATCCAAATAGTATCAAAGTTCTTAGAAACAAGCAGCTCTACTAACAAGGAACAGTAAAAATGGGGCTTGCCTTAAGATGGGAAGTAAAGTTGCAAAAACTATCACAAAGAACAGTAAAAATGGAACATAGCTCAGCATTTGTATTGATAGGAACAAACATAAAATCAAACCATGGGCATCTACTAGGTAGACCAACATAAAATTTTGACTGGAGTTACATAAGGGGAAATTGATGTGATGAATGGCAGTTTGGGAGCTGAGCTGATCATGTACATCCATGTATTCTAATTCTACAGTAAGATGGCATTGCTGTTGGTACCATGGTTACTTTTACAGAGCCTGCAAATTTCCCACAACAACTGAGAGACATAACAAAGCTTTCAGTCTCTAGTTCTATAGGACCTGCATTTTCCCCACATTAGAAATTAACAGACCGCCTACCTACTGTTTGGTAGTATGACTGACGGCAGATATCAGTGACCAAATCAACACAAGCTTAAACTCACTCTCCCTACTCGTTTTTTTAGGCAGTCATTGAATCCGCAAGATATACATACATACAATGCCTGGAACTGCACAAAGGTGAGATTGTAAGACGTATCTGAGAAGTTGCTTTTCAAAATTTTCATACAGAATCATATTAACCTACATAACTAAGTAGGATGAACCGGGTCAATCGTTTCTGGACAGTGTCTCTGTATGGAGGAACTACATTGCATACCCCTTATGAAGAAGAAATCAGAGATCATACTTGACTTCCTAATAACTAATGCATGCACTGCACTGACTGGATGATGAGCCTACTAGAGTAGACAACATATAGTTCATAACAGAGTGCACTGTGTTATGCTATGAAAACATATTCAGTTATGCTATCCCTCAAGTTATGCTATGAAAACATATTTAGTTTTTGAGACACCAACAATTAAGAACCTACAGACAAGTATTAAGAGAGCAGCTACACTAGGATTAAAGAAATTGACTCCTAACTACTACCCAGTTCAGTGTTGAGACTCCACCAATTAAGGTCCTACGTAGTAATAGACCATCTAAAATAGCATGTCACTACTACAGACTAGATTGGAAACTGGGTCCTAGCAGCTACATATTCAGTTTGCAACATAACCAATCAAGACCCTACAAGGTGCCACTTGTTCATCCTACCAAGAACAGCAGCATCCAGAAAAGCCCCATATTTCAGGCACTCTGCTTCTACACAAATGTGCTCTGCTCCTAGCTAGTTTCAGTTCAGATCTGATTACTCTTTGCTCTTATCCTGGTTTAGATCTTGTGGTAATTAAATAAATGTCCGTATATGCAATTGCAGACCAAAACAAAACTACAAAGAGTCTGGAATATTTTGTTAATATGCCATCTTACTCTCCCTAGTCTTGAATAATATTTGCATTCATTCTGTTACAACTAGATTCAGATGGATAAGCTCTGCTGGGAACTTGAGTTGCAGCAAAACACTCAGTTTTCTTTTTTGTCTTGCTCAAAACCTCTGCCCAGTCAATAGAAATATAGAATTTGAGCTCAGTTTTCACTCGTGACATAGACGGTATGCAGGCATGTTAACTTGCTCATGAACCAGTTATTAGTCCTGTTTAACATGTGATCAACGTGGTGCACAGGGCACAGCTAAATGTTGTTAAAGAAGAATGCTACGAAGTTATGGTCGACTCACCAACTGGTGGAGGATGCAGTGACAAGCACGGAAAGGGGATCGCTGCGCCGCTGCTGGAAGCTGAGTCGTTGGGAGCAAGAATCCTAGTAACCAACCAAATCAGACAATATAAAAAATCAGTGCCAAACATAAGGAGGCATCTCTACATATTCATGACATCCACACATATGGAGGGCCTCTGGACTTGAGTGGGGCAAAGAAACTCACCTGAGTGGTTGCAGCAAGCAGGTCAGGTGGATTGTCTCTTGAAGATGAGCCCCACGGTGTAGCCTTCTGAAGAAAAAATGGCATAAGAACTGAAGCCTGAGCAAAACATTCAATTATTGTTCACATGCTGCATTGGCTGGGAGATGCTAGGAAAACACAAGATAACAACTTCAATAAATCTTGGAGTATATAACATATGTTTGGTAGCCGCAGTTTCCTACTCTATCTATCATTTCAGGTGTTCACATAAATTCTGAATTGAACAGCCAGACTCAAAGGCATTGCATCAAGAAATCATAAACCGAGCACTTTCACAGCTACAATGCATATTGATGAGTCAGGCATGTCGAAACATAAAACATATTGATGAGTCAGTGGACAGTACTACACTACGCATTGGCTACGCATCCATCAGCATCAGCTCAGTGCAAAATTCAGATACACATGGTCAATGAAAATTCAGATAAAATGGTCCCTACAAACTCCGATACAAATAGCATCGGCTGGAGCTGCATTATATTAATCTGAAAATTTAGTACAGCTTGCACAAAGTCCCATAAGAAAAATAAAATTACAGCATGTCCCTGAACATTGTAGAATAAGGTAACTACAGTTTATATGGAATCGCAAAATAATAATTTTCAGATAATGCCCTCAATGCTGACAACACCACATATATGAGTACTAGTGACACATTAATCTTCAGAATTCATAGGAGAACCAGGGTGATGCTTGGTTTCTTGCTGCCTGCTGTTTTTTCTTCAGAATTCATAGGAGCACTAATGACACACTAATCTTCAGAATTCTAACAAAGTACATCATGCTAGAATGGACAGGAGCATCGACTTGTCTACATGCCTTGCAAAAAGCCTATAGTATAACAACCAAAAGACGACACCATTGCAGTATCAAAAATGGAAAATAGGATGATTGTGCTAAGTTTCTAGCAGTAGTACAATTCTTAGATGCTCATAAGCATTTTAGTAATCAGGTGAAAGATACAAAGACAAGGCACACTAGTGGACGAGTAGAAGAGGAGCTCACCGCCCGGTGACAAGGCGGAGGCAGGTCGGCAGCGGCTCCGGCGTTGAAGAGGAGGCAGAGGCGGGTCGTCGTCGAGGAGGGCGGTGTCCAGATGAGGAGGGGGGGTGTCCGCGTCTCGCCTGGATGCGGCGACGATGGGGGACGGAGGCGGCGGGGCAGCGTCGAGGCGGCGGGGCAGCGTCATCGAGGCGGC
>NC_041392.1:635985690-636053293 GCF_002162155.2 Triticum dicoccoides | reverse complement strand
TAGGGGAGGCGTGCGGGGGGTCGGCGGTGGCGGTTGAGTAGGGGAATCGAGGGTGCGGGGGGTCGGTGGCGGTGGCCGGTGGACCGGGGGGTGCTCGACGGCGAGGGGGACCGGATCTGGCGAGGTGGGATAGGGATCGAGATGGAGGGGGATCGAGATCGAGTGTCCATGAAATTTGCAAATATTCATGATAGTTCAAAAAGTGCCCATGAAATACAATCGAGAAATGAAGGCTACGATTTAAATACAATCGATCTTAGCTAGCTATCTATTCACATTCTTCTTGCCCTTCTTTTTTGCAAATGGAGTTCTTCTATGGAACGGACGTCCTTTAGGTAGGGTGGTCCTGCTTCTTCTTGTGGTGTATGCTGCTACTTCATCATCGTCGTCATGTTCGATCCTCGGGTCGCCGTACTTTTCGAAGTCTTGCTCATTGGCTACTCCATCCATTCTGATGATCTTCCTTTTGCATCTCCTCACGACAACACGACTGGGCTTTGGCAGGTCGGTAATGAAGAAGCATTGGTCCACTTGGGAAGCCAGTACCCATGGCTCATTTTTCGCGGTGACGTTTGCGCCTGTGGTCTTGGATTTGCCTTCAGGTATAACCATGGTGGTGAAATACCGGTCTTCTTTTATGACGTTCTTGGCCCATCTGACACGAAACATCGGGACCTTCTCTCCAGCATAGCTCAGCTCCCAGATCTCCTCGATCCTTCCGTAGTATCTGTCCTTGTCGTTACCGGTGTAGGATTCCATCGTTACCCCGGAGTTCTGATAACCATCGCTCTTCATGTCCTTGGCCTCGATGTAGAATGTGTAGCCGTTGATATCGTACGCCTCATAGGTCATCAGGTTGTGCTCGGCGCCCTGTGACAAGGCGAATATGAGTTGTTCTTCCGCGGAAGAATCGTCATGTAAAGGGTACGACAGAAGCTTCTGCTTGAACCAACGCGTGAAACATGATTTGTGCTCTTTCAGTATATCTCCGTCCGTCCTCTGTTGGCCTCGGTCATTGTACGTCTTCTTAATAAAGGTTTTGTGCTCTACCACCCACGGATCGACCACGTCTATGTGTTGTAGCGCGACTAGGTTTGCTCTTTCAAAGTCGGCGAGTCGACCCTCGAAGTCGACATGCATTTCGCGGCGACCCTCACGGTGACCCCATCCAGCGAGCCTGCCGAGGTGCCTGTTGACGGGCAGACCAACGGGGTTCTCGATGCCTAGATAATTCGTGCAGTAGGAGATGCACTCTTCGGTCAGAAAGCCCCTGGCTATGCTTCCCTCTGGACGTGACATGTTGCGAACGTATCCTTTGATTTCACCATTCATCCTTTCGAACGGTATCATGCTGTGCAGGAACGTCGGCCCGAGTTGGATGATATCCTCCACTATATGGACCATCAGATGCACCATAACGTCGAAGAATGCGGGCGGGAAGTACATCTCAAGCTCGCATAGTATCACCACGATCTCTTCCTGTAGCCTTCTGAGTTGCCTCACGCCAATCGACTTCCGAGAGATGACGTCGAAGTAGTTGCATAGGCCAAATAGCATTTCACGGACGTGCGCGTCCATGATCCCACAGATTGCAACTGGAAGTATCTGCATCATCAGCACGTGACAGTCGTGAGACTTCATCCCGCTGAACTTCTGCTTCACTGGGTCTAGGTATCTGCTTTTCTTCCCCGCATAACCGTAAGGAAGTTTTACTCCTAGGAGGCAGGTGAAAAACTGCTCGATCTCCTCCTGACTTAGAGTGAAGCACGCGGGAGGGTAGTCATTTCCGGTCTTCTTGGCCTTTTTGCCTTTGTGACGACTTTCTGTGTCCTGCTTCGCCTCATCATCATCATCATCATCATCATCATATATATAGCGTGAAGCTCCTGCCTGATGCCCATTGATTTCAAGTCTGCCCTTGCTTTCGGCCCATCTTTGGTCCTCTCTAGTATGTTGAGCAGGGTACCAAGCAGACTCTCGCACACGTCCTTCGTGATATGCATGACATCAAGGCTGTGAGGCACACGGTGGATCTTCCAGTACGGCAAGTCCCAAAAAACAGACCTTGTTTTCCATACCTTCAGCAGCGGCTCTGGCGCCTTTTGCTTCTTTCCCGGCAGTGGGCAGTCTTTCCAATTTTTCAACAGCTTGTCTATTTCCTCGCCGCTCCTCGTACACGGGCGTTTTCGGGGTTCAGTTTCACCATCGAACAGATCCTTGCGTTTCCTCCACGGGTCATCGTCGCGAAGCCACCTTCGATGTCCCATGAACACGGTTTTCGAAGACCCGGGATCTCTATCTAGCTGGCGATACGTTGTGTCATCCATGCGCCTTACGCATCCAGAAAATCCGTGGACTACCTGCCCCGCAAGATATCCATAACCGAGATAGTCGTGCACCGTCGTGAGCAGTGCGGCTCTCATAGGGAAATATTCTTTCTCTGCAGCGTCCCACGTATTGGCTGGCATTTTCCACAGCGTGTCAATCTCCTCTTTCAGCAGCCCTAGATACAGATTGATGTCGTTCCCTGGTTGTTTCGGCCCTTCAATTAGCATACTCATGTGAATGTACTTCCTCTTCATGCACAACCAGGGGGGAAGGTTGTACATCCACACGAACACAGGCCAGGTGCTATGTGTGCTTCTCTGGCTGCCAAACAGATTGACTCCATCGATGCTCGCGCCCAGCACGATGTTCCTTCTTTCGTTCCCAAATTCTGGGTATTCGGAGTTCAACGCTTGCCACTGGCTCGCATCCTTAGGGTGACTCAGCATCTTGTCTTTTTTATCTATCTCCGGATCATTTGCGTCATCTTCTCGCTTCTTCTCCTCCCTATCCGCGTGCCAACGCAGGAGCTTTGCTACCTTAGGGTCCGCGAAATACCGCTGCAGACGAGGAGTGATCGGAAAGTACCACACCACTTTTCGAGGAGCTTTCTTCCTCTTCTTGTATCGAGTGACACCGCACACTGGACATATGGTAGACTCCGTGTGCTCATCCCGATAAATGATGCAATTGTTCATGCACACATGGTATTTCACGTGCGGTAAATCCAGAGGACACACGATTTTCTTCGCCTCCCCGAAACTGGTCGGGCACTTGTTCCCCTTGGGAAGACGTTCGTGCCAGAATGACATGTTCTCGTCGAAGCATGCGTCGGTCATTTTGTGTTTTACCTTCATCTCCAGAGCCATGAGCGTTAATTTCAGGCGGGTATCCTCGGGCCTACATCCTTCATACAATGGAGTAACCGCGTCTAAATCAAGTTGATCCATCTTGGCTTTCTCTCGGGCGGCAGCTCTTGCGTTATCCGTCTGCTTGAGAAGCAGCTCTTGAATATGAGGGTCCTGCACCCAGCCCATCGATGGTCCAGCTTCGTCTGCTCCGCCAGCATCATCATCATGTCCTGCATCTTCTTCTTTATGATGACTGTGTACAACATCACCGTCATGATCATCTCCTGGGGCTTCTTCGTCTTCTCGCCCACCCGAGCAGCGGTGGTTGTCTTGCTGCCCTTCCTCATTTCTTGCCCGACCCCCATGGACGACTTCGTAGTCATCTTCATCACCTTGCCACCGATAGCCATCCATGAAACCACGCAAGAGCAGGTGGTCCCGCACCTGCCCGGAATTCGGGTCCGCAATAAGGCTATTCACCTTGCATCTTCGACACGGACATCTTATCTCCGTCTCGTTCTTTTGAAGCATCTCGGCCTTCGCGGACCTCAAAAACCTATTCACGATGCCTTCGGTCATCGTGCGGACCATGGTCGCCTGCGGGGTAGAGCACAGTGAAATTTGAGAACCAAGAAAAAATTTGGCATGACTTTCCCTAAAAATAGGACCAAAAAGAATGCTTAATGCCAAAATTCTCGCCGAAACAGAAATGAATCAACATTCCGGCAAAATATTGGCAACTATCGCATTTCAAATATCGGTACACCTCCAAACACAAACACATATGCAAAACCACAAACATATGCAACACCACGAACATACATAGATCTAGCTAGGCAATAAAAAGTGCATGTGCACATTGTTGTAGGGAGAACAACATAAATATAGCTTCCGCCCTTACTTACCTAGCAAAACAAGGTAACTTAACCACTTAATTTGAATGAATTTATGGTGGAAATGAGGTGAAAAAGAGGAGGCACCCGAGACAAGGAGGAGGCGGTGGAGAGAATGAAGTGGGGATAAAGTGAGTGTGGGAGGAGAGGCTGTCCAAAATATCTTGTTGCTGCCCACTTACTAATGGCGCACCAACCACAAATGCGCCATTAGTAATCCAGGTTACTAATGGCACACCCCCTGGTGGTGCGCCATTAGTAGTTTTGCAAAAATAACATACTAATGGCGAACTGCACCACGGTGCGCCATTACTAGTTTAAACTAGTAATGGCGCACCGCGTGCGAGTGCGCCATTAGTAGTTTTGCAAAAAAAGGAATAAAAAATATTAAAAAAAACAACATTAGTGGCGCACTCTCTGGAAGGTGCGCCATTACTAGTTACAACTAGTAATGGCGCACTGCCTGTGGATGCGCCATTAGTATGTTTGGACAGGCGCACTAGTTAAAAAAAATTGATACTAATGGCGCACCGTTAGCCAGGTGCGCCATTAGTAGTTTCAACTCTAATGGCGCATCAGAGGGTGGTGCGCCATTAGTATATACTAATGGAGCACCACTTGTCTGGTGCGCCATTAGTGTCAATCCCATCTATAGCCCTTTTTCTAGTAGTGATTAGCCCTCTCTGCTTGGCCATTGGACTGTGGGTGAGCCACTGATGAGACGTCAAGCCGGATGTGCTCACGTTGACAGAACTCCTTCTTAGCACCCTTGGACAGGTTGGTACCATTGTCAGTGACGATGCTCTGTGGAAAGCCAAACCGTAAAATCATCTTTTTGATGAATTGAACCACCGTGGCTGCGTCACACTTGATAACGGGCTATGCCTCCATCCACTTTGTGAACTTGTCAACCGCCACCAAGAGGTGGGTTTTCTTGTCCTTGGACCTTTTGAAAGGACCAACCATATCCAGCCCCCAAGTTGCAAACGGCCAAGTAATTGGAATCATCCTCAATTCTTGAGCCGACACATGAGCATGTCTTGAGATCTTCTGATAGCCATCACATCGTCTGACCAGGTCCTCTGCATCAGCATGAGCAGTTAACCAATAAAAGCCGTGGCGAAACGCTTTAGCCACCAAAGATTTTGAACCGGTGTGGTGACCACAATCTCCTTCATGGATTTCACGTAAAATTTCACAGCCTTCCTCAGGAGACACACAGCGTTGAAACGCCCCTGTCACACTGCAACGATGCAACTCTCCATTGATAATAGTCATGGACTTGGATCGCAGGATTATCTGTCTGGCCAGGATCTCATCCTATGGTAACTCGCCCCGGTTCAGGTACGTGAGATAAGGAACCGTCCAGTCCGGGATGACATGAAGAGCCGCCACCAATTGAGCCTCCGGATCAGGAATAGCCAAATCCTCTTCACCAGGGAGCTTGACAGACGGATTATGCAGAACGTCCAAGAAGACATTAGGCGGAACCGGTTTATGTTGAGAACCCAACCGACTCAAAGCATCCGCCGCTTCGTTCTTCCCTCGATCCACGTGATCCACCTGATAACCTTTGAAGTGACCTGCGACAATATCCACCTCACGACGATATGCTGCCATGAGCGGATCCTTGGTATCCCAAGTGCCAGATACTTGCTGAACCACCAGGTCCGAGTCACCGAAGCACTGAACTCGGCTTAGATTCATCTCCTCAGCCATCCGGAGACCATGGAGCAAAGCTTCGTACTCAGCTGCATTGTTAGTGCAAGGGAACATTAAGCGGAGAACGTAACAAAACTTATCACCTCGTGGGGAAGTTAACACAACTCCAGCCCCCGAGCCTTCCAATTGCCTGGACCCGTCAAAATGAATCGTCCAATAGGTGTGATCTAGCTTTTCTTCAGGTGCTTGCAGCTCTGTCCAATCATTAATGAAATCTACAAGTGCCTGAGATTTGACCACCGTCCGAGGTATGTATTTCAACCGGTGAGGCCCAAGCTCTATAGCCCACTAGGCAATCCGGCCAGTTGCCTCCTTGTTCTGGATTATATCTCCCAAAGGGGCAGAGCTGACCACTGTGATGAGATGACCTTGGAAGTACTGTTTAAGCTTCCGGCTTGCCATGAAAACTCCATACACCAATTTCTGCCAATGTGGGTACCTTTGCTTGGATTCAATAAGTACCTCACTAATATAGTAAACCGAACGTTGAACCGTATATTCCTTACCTGCCTCTTTACGCTCCAGCACAATAGCTACGTTGACTGCGCGAGCATTAGCTGCCACATATAACAGCAATGGTTCCTTGTCGACCGGAGCAGGAAGAACATGCGGATTGGCGAGCTGCCACTATAGGTCCTCAAACGCTTCATTAGCGGCAGAACTCCAGACGAAGTTATCCGTTTTCTTCAGCATCTGATACAAAGGGATCGCCTTCTCACCAAGGCGGCTGATAAACCGGCTCAACGCGGTGATCCGGCCTACCAAGCATTGAACATCATTGATACATTTCGGTTTGGCTAAGGAGGTGATAGTTGTAATATTTTCTGGATTAGCCTCAATTCCCCTGCTGGACACCAGAAAACCTAATAACTTGCCTGCCGGTACACCAAAAACGCACTTGGCCTCATTGAGTATCATTTTATATTTTCGCCGGTTATCAGAGGTTTCCTTCAAATCGTCAACCAGAGTCTCCTTCTTCCTTGACTTGACCACAATATCATCCACATAGGCATGACGACCGATTTTCTTATGCAGACAATTCTGTACACACCGTTGATAAGTCGCCTGGGCACTCTTGAGCCCAAGAGGCATAGATACATAACAGAAGGCTCCAAAGGGAGTTACGAAGGTTGTCTTCTCCTGGTCCTTAACTGCCATTTTGATCTGATGATAAACAGAATATGCATAAAAAAACTCAAACATTCACAAACCGCCGTAGCATCAATGATCTGATCAATACGGGGGAGAGCAAAAGGATCTGCTGGACATGCCTTGTTGAGATCCGTGTAGTCCACACACATACGCCATGTACCATTTTTCTTAAGGACCAGCACTGGATTAGCCAACCATTCGGGTGGAAAACCTCAACGATAAATCCAGCCACCAAAAGCCTGGCCTCTTCCTCTCCAATAGCCTTACATCGTTCTTCGTTGAACCGGCGGAGAAACTGCTTCACCGGTTTGTACTTGGAATCAATATTAAGGGTGTGCTCAGCGAGTTCCCTCGATACACCTGGCATGTCAAAAGGCTTCCATGCAAAGATGTCCCGGTTCTCACAGATGAACTCGATGAGCGCGCTTTCCTATTTGGGATCCAAGTTCGCACTGATACAGAACTGCTTGGACGATTCGCTAGGTACGAAGTCAACAAGCTTAGTCTCAGCAGCCAATTTAAACTTCAGGGCCGGATCATGCTCCGTAGTTGGCTTTTTCAACGGAGTCATATCTGCCGGATCAACATTATCCTTATAAAATTTCAACTCCTCCATGGCACAAACCAATTCAACATAGGCCGCATCACCTTCTTCACACTCCAAGGCAATCTTACAGCTTCCATGGACAGTTATTGTTCCTTTGTGACCTGGCATCTTGAGCTGTAAATAGACATAGCAGGGTCGTGCCATGAATTTAGCATAAGCCGACCGCCCAAATAGGACGTGATACGGACTCTGAATTTGCACCACCTCAAAGGTCAATATTTCTGATCTAGAATCGTAATTATCTCCAAAGGCCACCTCCAGAGCTATTTTGCCAACGGGATACGCCGATTTACCAGGTACCACGCCGTGGAACACCGTATTGGACGGTTTAAGATTTTTATCTGTTAACCCCATACGGCGGAAGGTCTCATAGTAGAGGATGTTAATACTGCTTCCTCCGTCCATGAGCACCTTGGTGAACATATAACCTCCCACCTAAGGTGCTACCACCAACGCTAGCTGACCCGGATTGTCAACTTGGGGAGGGTGATCCTCTCTGCTTCATACGATTGGCTGCTCGGACCAGCGTAAGTAACGGGGCACCGCCGGTTCAACAGAATTTACTGCCCGCTTATGAACCTTTCGGCCGCGCTTGTCCAAACTAGTGGTGAAAACATGATATTGCCCACTATTTAACTGCTTCGGGTGGCTTTGATAACCCGACCGCTACTGCTAATTGTGACCACCCTGGCTGCTCTGGTTACCTTGATTGTTTTGTCCGCCCTGATTGCCATTGAAGCCTGAACCGGAATTTCCTCCGCCGTAACCTGACCCATGAGATCTGGATCCTGAACCGCCACCTGATCCGTGATCATACCGGAAAGAATTAGAATTCTTGAACTCTTGCTTGATATAGCAATCCTTCCAAAGGTGGTTGGCCGGCATCTCCTTCGTCCCATGTTTTGGACAGGGCTGGTTTAACAGGTAAGACAGGCGGTCCGGGTTGGGATTGGCTACTCCGCTCCGATTCGCCGGTTTACCCTTTCGTCGCTGGCCTTTGTCCTGCGCGTTGGTATTAGCCACAAAATCCATGCTGCTATCCGCTTTACGCTTGCCGCCGTTTCCATGACCCGCCATGTTGTGGTGCTGCTCCTTTGGAGTTGCTGCTCTTCGTTCCCTTCCCTATCTTGTCATCGTCAGACTCGGGATCCTTGGTACTATCAGAGTCAGCATAATTCACTAACGCAGCCATGAGGGTCCCCATATCGTTGCAATGGCGCTTCAGCCGTCCCAATTTCAACTTCAGGGGTTCAAACCGGCAGTTGCCTTCCAAGGTTATAACTGCTGTATCGGCATTGATGCGGTCTGACGAATGCAAAATCTTTGAGACCCGGCGCACCCAACGGGTCGTTGATTCTCCTTCCTCCTGGACACAGGCCGCTAAGTCCACTATCGACATAGGCTGTTTGCATGTGTCCTTAAAATTCTGGATAAACCGGGCTCTCAACTCGGCCCATGAACTGATAGAGTTAGCCGGTAAGCTTTTTAACCAAGTGCGGGCTGTTCCTTCTAGCATCATGGTGAAATACTTCACACACGCCGCATCATCCACATCAAGCATCTCCATGGCCATCTCATAGCTCTCCACCCATGTTTCTAGAGATAAATCGGCAGTGTAATTCGGCACCTTGCGCGGGCCCTTGAAATCCTTGGGCAGGCGCACATTGCGTAATGCTGGGACAAGGCATGGCACCCCCAAAGAACTAGAGGTAACCCTTGGCTCGACCGAGGTGGTTGGACGAACCGGCGTAAGCTGACGAGCCTCATACTGTGCTACTAACTCGGCCTCCCTATGTGCTCGAGCCCGGTCTACCACTTCCTGAGCGTCACCAACACCGCCTGCTGGGTTGTTGCCACGGGGCGCTCCACGGTTTCCTGCGTTGCTTGACATAGCAGGTTCATCCACGTGCCTGCTGTAGCTCCGGCTTGGGCGAGGGGTAGAATGAATCCGATCACGGCTGTATGAATATGCTTCCTGTTGAATCAAGGCTGTCCGAAGAAGTTCCTTAACCCGACGCGTCTCCACCGCCGCCGGAGAATCACCTTCAATTGGGATGGCCTCCAGTCGTGAAGCGGCAGCAACAAGGTTGTCCATCGGATTGGAATAATGACCCGGAGGTGTCAGGACAGGCTGAGGCACGATATTGTTCTGACGGGGCGGATCCACCAAGCGAGGCTGAACCGGCGCGCCCGTCCTTGGTGCTTCCGCCCGGTTTACCACCGATGGGTTACTGCTCCCTGCTCCTAGGGTGCTAAAGAGGTCCCTGGCCTCGTAAACCGGAGGTAAGTGAGACCGGTGCTTCCTCTTCAGAACTTCGTGTGATGCGTTCTGATCCAGCATAAGCTGGTAAGCCTGTGCATGCAAAGCGGCCCGCTCTGCGGTCATCCTGGCATTCTCAACTGCTAAATCGGCCTTGGCCTGAGTGATCTGATCCTTCACCTTTGCGATTTCCGCGTTGTGTGCGTCCTGATCCGCCGGGTTAGCCTCTGCCATGAGCGTAGCCAACGCATCAAACAGATCAGATAAAACTTGAGCTGGCGGGCGCACAGGGCCTCCTGCCCCGGCTGCCGTCGCCGTCACTGACCCGGAAGATCATTGCTATTGCGGTCGAAGAGTGGATCGCTGCTTGTGTACCGTCCATGAATATTCCAACCCGGTTTGGCGGATTAGAGGGGTCCGGAATACTGTCGCCATCAGAACAGCCCCCAATCCGGCCATCTTGTAACTATAACGATTCGGTTTCTCCGGTCGAGGACTCGTCGCCGGAATAAACGACGGTCTCCCCACCAGATTCTGATCCATACTCATATTCTCCTCGATGGATGACTCCCATGAAGGCGCGTTTCACGGCCGGTTTAACCTGGGCAGATCGTGCATGCTGAGCCGTTTCGACGAGGTCGGTGCAGATGTCTGGCTCAGGGCCCGGTTCACCGATCTTGCCAATGAAGACATGTATGCCACCAAAGGGGACCTGGTACCCATACTCGATTGAGCCGGCCTCGGGGCTCCATCCTACATCGTCGATGTATAGCTTGCCGCGACGACTCTTGGTCATCCGGCCCACGGCGTAACCCTTGAGTCCTTCAAAGTTGCCCTCCAAGAACTTGAAACCATCGT
The DNA here is from genome assembly GCF_002162155.2 of Triticum dicoccoides. Taxonomy (NCBI): domain Eukaryota; kingdom Viridiplantae; phylum Streptophyta; class Magnoliopsida; order Poales; family Poaceae; genus Triticum; species Triticum dicoccoides. The sequence continues at coordinate 636,042,625 of NC_041392.1, read as the reverse complement.
GCGATAGCCCCACGGTGGGTGCCAACTGTCGTGGTTTTTTCACGACAGATGTCCTCATGAAAGGACTTAGTCGTGGAGCCATCGCAACGGGTTAGCTTGAAGGGGTTAAAGCGGACACAGGGACGCAAGAGGTTTTATACTAGTTCGGCCCCTTCGATGAAGGTAAAACCCTACGTCTAGTTGTGATGGAATTGATGGGGTTTCGATGACTAGGGAGCAAACAAGCTTCGGCTAAGTCTCGAGTTGTTGTCTGTTGTCCTGAACCGCCGCCGGGTCATCCCCTTATATACACGGGTGACGCCCATCAGTTTACAGAGTCCCGAGACCGGCTCATACATGTGCCCGGTTCGCTCTCTACTATTTCTAACTTGCAATACAAGTTACATACCGACGCCGGTTTATGGCTATGGGCCTTAAACCGATTGTGGGCTTGAACCCTTACATATCATCCTCATTTGCCTATGTGGGCTTTAACATACTCAACTATTGATGAAGATAATCCGGCCTGTCTGAGCTGGTTTACGCCAGGTAGTAATATCCCCAAAAACAGCTGTGCTCTCCATCTAGTGCTTTTTAATGAGAGGGTGATGACTCAACATAAAAGTAAATAGATAGGCCCTTCGCAGAGGGAAGGAGGGATTTGTAGAGGTGCCAGAGCTCGGTTTAGAAATAGAGATACACAATATTTTGAGCGGTATACTTTCATTGTCAACATAACAACTAAGAGATGGCGATATCTTCCATGCTACACACATTATAGGCGGTTCCCAAACAGAATGGTAAATTTTATACTCCCCCTCCACCAACAAGCATCAATCCATGACTTGCTCGAAACAACGAGTGTCTTCAACTAGCAACAGTCCCAGGGGGAGTTTTGTTTGCAATTATTTTGATTTAGTTTACATAAAGCATTGGACTGGGCATCCCGGTGACCAGCCATTTTCTCGTGAGTGAGGAGCGGAGTCCACTCCTCTTGAGAATAACCTGCCTAACATGGAAGATAAGGGCAGCCCTAGTTGATACATGAGCTATTCGAGCATACAAAACAGAATGTTTATTTGAAGGTTTAGAGTTTGGCACATACAAATTTACTTGGAACAGCAGGTAAATACTGCATATAGGAAGGTATACTGGACCCATATGGAATAACTTTGGGGTTTAAGGGATTGGATGCACAAGGAGTATTCCCGCTTAGTACAAGTGAAGGCTAGCAAAAGACTGGGAATCGACCAACTAGAGAGCGACAATAGTCATGAACACGCATTAAAATTAATAAACATTGGATGCAAGCATGAGTAGGATATAATCCACCATGAACATAAATATCGTGAAGGCTGTGTTGATTTGTTTCAACTACATGTGTGAACATGTGCCAAGTTGAGTCACTTAAATCATTCAAAGGAGGATTCCACCCCATCATACCACATCACAACCATTTTAATAGCATGTTGGCATGCAAGGTAAACCATTATAACTCATAGCTAATCAAGCATGGCATAAGAAACTATGATCTCTAATTGTCATTGCAAACATGTTTATTCATAATAAGCTGAATCAAGAATGATGAACTCATCATATTTATAAAAACAAGAGAGGTCGAGTTCATACCAGCTTTTCTCATCTCAGTCAGTCCATCATATATCATCATAATTGCCTTTCACTTGCACGACCGAACGATGTGAATAATAATAAGAGTGCACGTGCATTGGACTAAGCTGGAATCTGCGAGCATTCAATAAACAGGAGAAGACAAGGCAACATGGGCTCTTGGTTAAATCAACAATAATGCATATAAGAGCCACTTCAATAATTTAATCATGGTCTTCTCCTATCGACCCCCAAAGAAAAGAAAAGAAACTATTTACACGGGGAAAGCTCCCAACAAGCAAAAGAAGAACATGAAATCTTTTTGGGTTTTCTTTTTAATTATTACTGCTACAGCAAGAAAGGTAAACTAGCTAAAAGCTATCACTAATTTTTTTGTTTTTTCTTAAGGTTTAACAAACACACAAGAAGAAAGCAGGAAAAAGAAAATAAACTAGCATGGATATTAAAGTGAAAGAGTATGAGCACCGACATCTAGCAATGAGTGTGTGAACATAAATGTAATGTCGGTGAGAAATACGTACTCCCCCAAGCTTAGGCTTTTGGCCTAAGTTGGTTCATTGCCACGGATGGCCTGGCGGATACCCATAGTTGTAGCTGGGGTCGTACTAAGACGAAGAGGACTTTGACTGCCACTGGCTGGCAGCCACCTCTGGATCCCAAAAGTAATCAGACTATCGTGGAGGCTCAAACTGTGGTTCCGGCTCTGGGGCTGGTGCAGGGTTCCGGTAGGCTTGAATGGCCGCCCACGGAACGAGATACGGACCTTCAGATAAATTAAACTAGGAAGGAGCAGGCAAGGTAATAGTCTCGGGATGATGTTTATGAAAGAACAATTTGTATTTAAGCTCCCCTTCCCGACTCTTAACAATAAAATCATGCGCTAGCATACTCTTTTAATCTAAATAAGCACTAGGCATCAATTTTTCTTCTTTGTCATAGAGCCTAATAGGTATGTTAAAATGTGCAGCTAGGCGTGAAGCATAAATACCTCCAAAGATGGGGCCCTTAGTACGGTTTAGACTTAACCATTTAGCAACGATACCGTGCATACTAACAATGTTATCACGGAATAAGCCATGGAACAAAATGATAATATCAAGAACACTAAGGTTTCCACAGTTTTTGCGACCAATCAAGCAACGACTAGCAAATATGGCAAAGTAGCATAGACAGGAAAATGTATGCTAGTGATTCTTGCATCGGAAACCTTCCTGGTTTCTCCCATAGTGATGGTGTCAATAAATTCTTCCACATCTTTACGATGTGGTTCATCTAAAGTACCCTCGAAGGGTATTTTGCAAACCTTGCAAAATTCAGCTAGTGGCATCTTCTTAACAACATCATATAAATGAAACTCTACTGAAGGAGGTGATTCCTTAGGAAAATAGTAGAAGTTTTGCACAAAAGTACTAGTGAGTAAGAGATACTGATGACGTTGGTCGCGGAGGAAGTCGGTGAGGCCAGCGTTCTCAGCCAATGAATAGAAATCATCGTAAATCCCGGCAGCTCTCAAGAAATCATCGGAAGGCCATTGACACGACCGGACCTCCGCAGTACGAGGAAAATTATATTTGGGCCTCTGTGCTTCTTCATTTTGCTTTTCCTTTGAGCTTCGGCTCGATGAGCCCCTCAAAAATATCTTCACGATTTTCTGAAAAATTCTGAAATTTTTAGTAACTTCAAATAAAAGTAAACCAAGCTCAATAAAGTTGATAGCAACTACTCCTACAAGTGCCTAGAGCCTATATCAAGCATTAGAACTACTTGGAACCATATAAATTTGACATGCAAGGTCAAGAACATGGTCACCTAGGCAACGCAAATTTGCAATGAATAAAGCACTAGAACAAAAACTAATTGGACCAATGGAGGAGTCGCATACCAAGGAACAATCTCCCCAAGCAGTTTTGTGAGAGGTGCTTTGAGCAAGGAGATCGAAAATCGCAGCAAAATGAGCTAGAACTCGTGCTTGAGCTGGATATTTGTGTTTGTGGGAGGAAGACGCAATGGATGGGTGCAGGAATAAGTGGAGAAGGGCCACTATGGGCCCACGAGGCAGGGGGGCGCGCCCTGGGGTGTAGGGCGTGCCCTCCACCCTCGTGGCCAGGTGGCAGCTCCTCCCGTTGTGTTTTCAATACCAGAAATCCTCAAATATTCTAGAAAAAATCATATTCCATTTTCGGGGCATTTGGAGAACTTTTATTTTTGGGGTATTTTTATATTGCACGGATAAATCAGAAAACTTACAGAAAAATACTATTTTTACTTTATTTCAACTAAATACAGAAAGTAGAGAGAGAGTACAGAAGGTTGTGCCTTCTAGTTTCATCCATCTCATGCTCATCAAAAGGAATCCACTAACAAGGTTGATCAGGTCTTGTTAACAAACTCATTCCGAATAACATGGAATCGGAGAAATTTCGAATAACACTATGTTATCTCAATGGGGATATGCACATCCCCTATAATAAGAATATCATATTTCTTCTTGACAGTAGGAAGAGGAAATTCAAAACCTCCAAAAATAATCGATGGAACTTTTCCAATAGAATTGATACTATGAACTTGAGGTTGTTTCCTCGGAAAGTGTACCGTGTGCTCATTACCATTAACATGAAAAGTGACATTGCCTTTGTTGCAATCAATAACAGTCCCTACAACATTCAGAAAATGTCTTCCAAGAATAATATACATACTATCGTCCTCGCGAATATCAAGAATAACAAAGTCCATTAAAATAGTAACGTTTGCAACCACAATAGGCGCATCATCACAAATATCGACAAGTATAGCAGTGGATTTATCAGCCATTTGCAAAGATATTTCAGTAGGTGTCAACTTATTCAAGTCAAGTCTACGATATAAAGAAAGAGGCATAACACTAACACCGGCTCCAAGATCACATAGAGCAGTTTTAACATAATTTCTTTTGATGGAGCATGGTATAGTGGGTACTCTTGGATCTCCAAGTTTCTTAGGTATTCCACCCTTAAAAATATAATTAGCAAGCATGGTGGAAATTTCAGCTTCCGGTATCTTTCTTTTATTTGTAACAATATCTTTCATATACTTAGCATAAGGATTCATTTTGAGCATATCAGTTAATCGCATACGCAAAATGATAGGTCTAATCATTTCAGCAAAGCGCTCAAAATCCTCATTATCCTTTTTCTTGGATGGTTTGGGAGGAAAAGGCATGGGTTTCTGAACCCTAGGTTCCCTTTCTTTACCATGTTTCCTAGCAACAAAGTCTCTCTTATCATAACGTTGATTCTTTGATTGTGGGTTAGCAAGATCAACATTAGGTTCAATTTCTACAGCATTATCATTACTAGGTTGAGCATTATCATTAACATCATCATTGACATTTTCACTAGGTTCATGCTCATTACCAGATAGTGTTTCAGCATCAGAAAGAGATATATCATTTGGATTCTCAGGTGGTTCAGCAATAGGTTCACTGGAAGTTTGCAAAGTCCTATCATTTTTCTTTTTCTTCCTTTTAGAAGAACTAGGTGCATCAATATTATTTCTCTGAGAATCTTGCTCAATTCTCTTAGGGTGGCCTTCAGGATACAAAGGTTCCTGAGTCATTCTACCAGTTCTAGTAGCCACTCTAACAACATAATCATTTTTCTTGCTATTCATTTTATTGAGCAAATCATTTTGAGCCTTAAGTACTTGTTCTACTTGAGTGGTAACCATAGAAGCATGTTTGCTAACGAGTTTAAGTTCATCTCTAAAATTAGCCATATAATCACCCAAGTGTTTAATCATATACACATTTTTTTAATTGTCTACCAAAATAAGCATTCAAATCTTCTTGTTTGACAATAAAGTTATCAAACTCATCCAAGCATTGGCTAGGAATTTTAGTAGGAGGGATTTCAGCTCTATCATATCTATAGAGAGAATTTACCTTTACTACCTGTGTCGGGTTATCAAGACCTCGAAGTTCTTCAATAGGTAATGGATTAAGATCATATGTTTCTTCAACAGGCGGTAAATTAAGACCACTAGTCGTCAACCCGTGCATTCGCACGGACTATTTATAATAATATTAACTATATCAATTCATTTAAATTTGATAATAATATATAATTTCTTTGGATTACATACAACTAATGTGTAATATATATCAGTACCACCACCATTGGTTACCTGAAAGTCGGAATTTAAAGAATATAAAATTTTCATTTACAATCGTCTAAATTTAAATATAGATCCCGAGAAGTTCAAAAACATGCATTATTTATATAGTGTACATAAAAATATTAAGTTATTTTAGAAATACTAAATTGAATCTAGCAAGGCATAAAACGGATATGATATCTCTACAAATTTAAGATCCATACGGAAAATATTTAACAACCCATTTGTACATATATACCTCGCGCTAACCTTGTGGCAAGTTGGTCTATCGGTCTCGCTATAGGAAAAATAGGAAAGAAGGGTATATCGGGTGTGTTTGGCTTCTACCTTGTGGCATGTTGTAACCGAAGTAAGAACAACTTCACCATGAAAATGGCCATTTTATAATGTACAACTTTTAGTGTAACCCCAATATACACTTAATCACAATGGGTTTCTTATGAAATAATTGATATGAATCTCAGCGACCATCTTATATTTTCCACCAAAGCAACCATGCTCTCTATGTCTTCATTCTCGGGATCTAAAACTTCCCAATATACACTTTCAAATGACATCTATATTTTAACCGTAAACCTAAACCTAATTATGGAAACTTTTTTTATTCAACTCACAACCACATGCATGGCATTTTTTTATTAGAAGGAGAAATGCAAATCTTGGAGTAAATGTACATGTGACCCTACCTTTTAACTCAAAGAAATAATAAAATGAAGTAGACATAAAAAGTTGTACCAACATGCAACTACTACTGAAGTAAAACATAGCAGTATCTTCTATCAACTGACTGTTATATATTGAAGTTGCGGTGTTGATGATTCTTGTCAGGAAAAAATGGGCAATTGACATCCCGTTTGTTCAATAATAACTATGTGATAGGGACAATATAAAAAAGGAGGATCTTAGTACTTAGATAGGCAGAACATATTTTACCTTTCCTTCTAGTGTCAGAGGATAATTTGCAGGAAAGAAGAGGCAAGGACACACGTACCTACAATCGATAGCACTGAACATATTATAGTATGGAGAATCCAGTCCTATTTCAAAAAAAGGAAGTATTATGCACGTACAGCTGATGATTGGACAACAAAAGGCCATAGCTTAAAACTATATGATCAAATCACACCAAGGGTGCAATTAGTATCATCTACGCAAGAAATTTTCCATTCCTGATGGCAATTCCGATTTTCAGAAGAAAGATTCTATATTTGAAAGAATGTTTTTATATTATTCTAAATTGTGATGCCACTTATATATATCCTTCGAAGCTGTTTTTGGACAAAGAACTCTATTAAAGTCCGAAGAAGCTTAAAAAACCTTGACAAACGTATCAGCATGGAGGCGTACTGAATCAAGTAGAAAATACACTTGGCGACATGTGCATACTGTAGCACAATGCAACGCAGTTTTCATTTGGAAAAAGATACAATTATGTGGCATACCTGCTGTCAGAAACCTTGACTGGCGCGCCATTGTCCCGTGACATAATCCATGATGCTAATCATTGAACTTTGTTAAGGCATAGCTAATACTCATAAAATTAAATCCTGCAAGCTTAGAGCATTTGTAGTGAATCAAAATATGATACCATGCACTGAGAATTGTCATCTAAAACAATGTTAATTAAATATAAAATTAGCTAATCTAATTGAGACATGCATCACTACCAAATTGCTCGTTCTTGTACAAACTCACCACACCATGGCCCACACAAATTTAAGGGAGGGAGCACAGAAGATTTTTTTTTGTTGAGAAAAGGGGAGCGAAGAAGAGTAAATACGGGAATAATTTATGGCTGCTTTTCCTCATATTCTCTCTTTGATATTTTCTTCAATTTGGTGGATGCCTACGTACTCTTTTTTCTCATCATAACCGATCGAGCAGGCAGCCGATCGCATGTTCAAATTGCCTGTATTCACCATCATCAAAGCAGTACACGTAAACTATGACATGCTATTGTACTTGAAAAGGTGAAATACTACTATGATGTTTTGAAGTACTTACACAAGCTTATATGTTTGACGGGGAGTGTCATCGTGCAACCTGCCAGGTCAAACTCGATGCCGCCACAGGGTAGACTGACAAAGATTGTCAGAGACTTGAGGCCGAAAAGGATGAGAAGGGCCCGCCGGAGTGGAAAGTGGATGCATGACACTGGAAGGCATCTTTCAAGCCCCGTAGAAGCCTTCTACACATGCAGGCCAGTTAGCTCCATGCCTCGCGTGCCATGCAATTCATCTTCTGATGGCCGGGGATGGCGATTGACTATGTTCGCTGCCGCTCCTATCTAGGGCACCACAACTCTTGTCTTCCCTGTGTCCACACCTGCACAAAGGAGAGAGAGGAGGTTTCAGGAGGAGAAGAGCACGCCGATAGCCACGATCAAGCTCGTGAATCTCCTTGTCTCACTTCATATGGCGAGATTCCTCGGGGAGAGCTGCACGATACGGGGCTCGTGTCCATGCTGCTCGGCACCTGGAAGCCATGCCGCTGCCTCAGTATGGCCAAAAAATGAGAACATCGGATGATAGGACTCCAGTCCGCACCAGATTTTTGAGAAGGAAGCAACGATAAGAGATTCGCATCTCCAGCTTGCCGGCATAGCACAAATCGATCAGAAGCAGGTAGGATGATCGGATATCTGTTTTGTTTTCTATAAGGATAGAAAAGGAGAGGGAGAGAGAGTTTGTAGGAGTCATGCTGGACGTGGAGTCATGTTGGACGTGTACGTGGCTAGTTTTTCTTTTTTTGAGAATCACTTTTATACTACTTAAAACACGTCCTGCATTCATCCTAGGCTTTAGATATATCAGGTGCTGGACGTGGCCGTTAAATGGTATGCATTCATCCTAGGCTTTAGATATATCATGGCTTGTGTTTAAAACAAGATATATCATGCCTGGATATCATGGATTTTTTTAACTCTATGGAAAGATCTCCACCGTAATAATTCGGTCCCACCAGATGAACGGCTAATAAATTCTAATTATGGTAATTTCTTGGGTGTCACTAATTAGTATAGGTATAGATAGATAGATGTATTTCTTCAATAGGAGGTAAATTCTTTACATCTTCAGCTTTAATACCTTTTTCTTTCATAGATTTCTTTGCCTCTTGCATATCTTCAGGACTGAGAAATAGAAGACCTCTCTTCTTCGGAGTTGGTTTAGGAATAGGCTTAGGAATTGGCTCAGGAGCTGGCTCCGGAAGTGTCCAATTATTTTCATTTGCCAACATATTATTCAATAGAATTTCAGCTTCATCCGGGTGTTCTTTCCCTGAAAACAGAACCAGCACAACTATCCAGGTAATCTCTGGAAGTATCGGTTAGTCCATTACAAAATATATCAAGTATTTCATTTTTCTTAAGAGGATGATCAGGCAAAGCATTAAGGAACTTGAGAAGCCTCCCCTAAGCTTGTGGGAGACTCTCTTCTTCAATTTGCACAAAGTTATATATATCCCTTAAGGCAGCTTGTTTCTTATGAGCCGGGAAATATTTAGCAGAGAAGTAATAAATCATATCCTGGGGACTACGCACACAACCAGGATCAAGAGAATTAAACCATATCTTAGCATCACCCTTTAATGAGAACGGAAATATTTTAAGGATATAAAAGTAACGAGATCTCTCATCATTAGTGAACAGGGTGGCTATATCATTTAATTTAGTAAGATGTGCCACAATAGTTTCGGATTCATAGCCATGAAAAGGATCAGATTCAACCGAAGTGATTATATCAGGATCAACAAAGAATTCATAATCCTTATCAGCAACACATATAGGTGAAGTTACAAAAGCAGGGTCAGGTCTCCTTCTATCATTAAGAGACTGCTGATTCCATTTAACTAATAGCCTCTTGAGCTCAGATCTATCTTTGCAAGCTAAAATAGCTGCAGAAGCTTCTTTATCAAAAATTTAACCCTCATGAATAACAGGCAAGTCTTCATCATCTATTTCATCAACATAATCAGTTTCAATAATTTGTTTCTCTCTAGCCCTAGCAATTTGTTCATCAAGAAATTGACTAAGGGGCACAATAGTATCAAGCATAGAAGTAGTTTCATCATAGGTATCATGCGTAGCAGAAGTGGCATCATCAATAACATACGACATATCAGAATGAATAGCAGAAACAGGTTTAGGTGTCGCAAGCTTACTCAAAACAGAAGGTGAATCAAGTGCAGACCTAGATGGCAGTTCCTTACCTCCCCTCGTAGTTGAGGGTAGAGTATTCAACCCAAATTTATTGATTCAACACAAGGGGAGCCAAAAAATATTGTCAAGTATTAGTAGCTGAGTTGTCAATTCAACCACACCTAGATAACTTAGTATCTGCAACAAAGTATTTAGTAGCAAAGTAATATGATAGTACTGGTAACGGTAACAAAAGGGTAACGAAAGCAAAAGTAATATTTTTGGTGTTTTGTAGTGATTGTAACAATAGCAACGGGGAAGTAAATAAGCGAAAACCAGTATATGGAAAACTCGTAGTGGATTGGTGATGGAAAATTATGTTGGATGTTGTTCATCATGTAACAGTCATAATATAGGGTGACACAGAACTAGATCCAATTCATCAATGTAATGTAGGCATGTATTCTGAATATAGTCATACATGCTTATAGAAAAGAACTTGCATGACATCTTTTGTCCTACCCTCCCGTGGCAGTGGGGTCCTAATGGAAACTAAGGGATGTTAAGGCCTCCTTTTAATAGAGTACCAGAACAAAGCATTAGCACATAGTGAATACATGAACTCTTCAAACTATGGTCATCACCAGGAGTGGTCCCCATTATTGTCACTTCGGGGTTGCCGGATCATAACACATAGTAGGTGACTATAGACTTGCAAGATAGGATCAAGAACACACATATATTCAAGAAAACATAATAGGTTCAGATCTGAAATCATGGCACTCGGGCACTAGTGACAAGCATTAAGCATAGCAAAGTCATAGCAACATCAATCTCAGAACATAATGGATACTAGGGATCAAACCCTAACAAAACTAACTCGATTACATGATAGATCTCATCTAACCCATCATCGTCCAGCAAGTCTACGATGGAATTACTCATGCATGGCGGTGAGCATCATGAAATTTGTGATGGAGGATGGTTGATGATGACGAAGACAACGAATCCCCCTCTCTAGAGCCCTGAATGGACTCCAGATCAGCCCTCCCGAGAGGTTTTAGGGCTTGGCGGCGGCTCCGTATCGTAAAACGCGATGATTTCTTCTCCTGGACTGTTTCTCCCCGAAAGCAGATATATAGAGTTGGAGTTCGCGTCGGAGGAGCTCCAGGGGGCCCACGAGGTAGGGGGGCACGCCCCAGGGGGGAGAGCGCGCCCCCACCTGTCAGGACCCCGATTCCAAGTCACATCGATCTAGCCGGTAACAGCTCATATCACTTTGAGGCCTCACGCACGGTATTCCCACGGGTGTCGCCTTACCATGGCCCGGGACCGTTCGCGCCTTTTGGCTCACGTATATGATAGTGTCGCTAGCATCCATATGACAGAGAACCCAGGTCGACATGGCTAGTCGTGAACCCAAAGTGGCACTAACTTACGGGGACAGGCATACATGAATCAACATCGAGCATGTCAGTCAGCAGCGTGCGAATCCAGGCTGTAGCACTGGGCTAACAGGACTCCGGTGAACCGGGCTGTAGCAGGCTAGGCAGGACTCCGGATTTCACCGCGTGACATTTCCCCGAAGGGACAGACACAGGAATGAAGTGAATCACATGCCGGCCAGTCAAGTGTTCCGGGAGCAGTAGTGTTGGGCTAGCAGGACTCCGGTGAACCGGGCTGTAGCGGACTACTATGGCTCATGGAAGCACAAGACTACATTTCTCCATAAAAGAGGCTACCAAGGATAAACAGCTAGGTTATCGGATCCCACACATACCAAACATTTCAATCATACACACAATATGCTTGATATGTGTAAATACAACATGGCATCACAACAAGACTCTACGACTCAAAGTATTTATTCATTAGGCTCTGAGGAGCGAGATATTACAAACATGGGTCTCATGACCCAACATACAGAGCATACAAGCAACAAGCACATGCGGAAGCTTAACTTGTCTGAGTACAGACAACTACAAATGAAAAAGGCTGAGAAGCCTGACTAACTACAAGACCATCCCAAGGTACAAGCTCATAGCTGAGGTTACAAGCTAAACGTCGAAGTCCATGCGGAACTACTAGCGAGACTGAAATCTCTTTGCAAAAACATAAATTAAGCAAACGTGAGTACAAATGTACCCAGCAAGACTTACATTAGAACTAACTACATATGCATCGGTATCAACAAAGGGGGTGGTGGAGTTTAACTGCAGCAAGCCAGCTTTGACTCAGTGGCTATCCTATACTACGACTGCAAGTAACTCTTGAGGTAGCGCACACGAGTCCACATATTCACCATATCAATACACCACTATGGATCTGCTCCCGTCTCCCTACGAGAAGGCCATCCATAGCACTCACGCTTATCTTGCAAGTTTTAGAGTATCCACTTTCACTTGTCTATGAACTGTACAGGCAACCCAGAAGTCCTTTACCGTGGACACGGCTATTCGAATTGATGATGTTAACCCTGCAGGGGTGTACTTCTTCACACACGCTCTCACCACTTACTGCTGTTTACGTGACATGTACTCGACAACCTTCAAACGGAAGCCCAACAAGGGTGTCGGCCACGGCCTACCTAAACACTCAAGTCTCTAGTCCAGGTTTATCACCTATTCAGGTTCCATCCGCAGGGAGTCTGGCCGAGGTTTCCACATACGGCCCCGAACGATGTGTATAGGGTTCCGTGACACAAAACGGCCGCCCGGCAAACCCGACCACGTGCCTACCGCATCACAGCCCACCCCTTGGGTCAGCGCTGCGCACGGCCTCCAGCATACTACAAACACCAGAAACTACTTGCAACTCCTGGACAGAGGATAAGCGTGGTTAAGAAGCCGAGAGAGTCAATTAAGGATCCCAATGTGTGGTAGTAGCTGTTCATGGATCACAAACACAGAACTCAGTTCCTGAGGACAGTTTCAGTGAGACAACCCACCATGTACTCCTACATGGCCTCTCACCGCTACCTTTACCAAATCGTGTTCACACACTTAGCTCTCAACAGTAGGACATGTTCACACACCTCCGATTCATCCCCGATGAATCAAACCTGACTCAACTCTAAGCAGTAGCAGGCATGACAAACAAGCATGAATGAGTAGGCACATTAGGGCTCAAACAACTCCTACTCATACTAGTGGGTTTCATCTATTTTCTGTGGCAATGACAGGTGCAGAGGAAAGGGGTTCAACTACCGTAGCATGTAACAGTTGAATCGGTGTTGTCCTAATGCAGTAAAAGAGAGCAGAAGCGGGAGAGTGGGATTGTATCGTAATGAACAAGGGGGTTTTGCTTGCCTGGCACTTTTGAAGATAGTATAGTTCTTCATCGGTGTCATCGATCTCATTGCCGGAACAACATCTACTGAAGGGGGACAATTACTGGCAACAGAGAAGAAACACAATCAATGCAATGCAACAATATGATGCATGAATGTGACATGGCAATATGCTGTGATTTGAGCTAGTGCAGCTAGCAACGATTTAAATGGAGTTGGTTTGAACAATATATTCAAATTTGAACTCCACATGAGGCATTTCAAATACCATTGATTCAGATTGTCATATACAGTGGCTGTAAGTTGTTCAAACATTCTGATAATTTTTCATATATAAATTATTTCATTTGGAGTTACGGTTGATTTTCTCTGATTTTTAGAAGTATAGGCAATTTTCTGGATTTTCTAATTATCTAGAATTAAACTAATTCCAGAAAATGAATTACTGCGTCAGCACTGCATCAACATGACATAAGTGAGTCAACGGGGCGGCCCATGTCAAACTGACCAGTGGGGCCCACATGTCAGTGGCTAACTAAACTAACCTAGTTTAATTAGCACTAACCTAGGTCAAACTAATTAAGTTTAAACCTAAACTAGATTAATTAGTCAGGCGGGGCCCGCATGTCATGGACCCAGGGGGAGGTCAAATCCCCTGGTCAACCGGGGCTAAACCACCGGCGGTCAAAGCGGTCAACCCGCCGGCGTTTAGCCGCCGGCGAGGCCGAACGCGGCGGAGGCATCGGAAATCGCCCACAGGCGACCATTTGCGCGGCGGAGAGGCCCTACGTGACGAGGAGACTCGTCCGCGTCCAGTGGTGGTGGTGTTTGGGCTCGGGGTGGTCGAAAAAGACATCGGCGACGATGTTGGCGGCTGCTGGAGCTCGGACGAGCTCGGGGTCGTCGCTAGGAGGCATGAAAGGAGATGCGGAGCGGTGCTGCGGGCTCCTGGGGACGCGGCGAGTGCGGTGACGCGCTCGGTTTCGAGCTTACGCGTCTGTGGCCGCGACGGCGACATGGCCAGTGGAGCCAAGCTCTCGGCCGTGATGGCCAATGGGGTTAGGGGCAGCTCGAGTGACGTGGCTAGGGGGAGAAGGAAGAGGAGCTCACGGCGAGTGCAGGAGTGGCCTTAGAGAGCTCGGGGAGGCAGCGAGTTGAGCGTGGGGTCGTCGGTGATCTCGGGCCCCGAAGGTTGAAGAAGAGGTCGAGGAAGCCGCTGTAGGGCACATCCGGTCGCGTGGATCGGCGGAGATGGCATAGAGGTCGACGGTGGATCTTTCTGCCATGGTGGGGAGGCTAGGCGAGCTCGGTGGGCACGGTGGCAGCAAGCGACGGCGATGGCAACGCTCGGTTGCGCGCGAGAGAGAGGGTTAGAGGAGGGGGCGAGAGCAAAGAGTAATGGGGAGAGGCAGAGAGGGGTCCAGGGCGGCGACGAGGGAAGGATCAGGAGTCCCAGGTGGAAGCAGGAGGTGGCCGAAGTCGCACGGGCGCGCGCCACGCCTCTCCTCTGCCTACTGGCTGAAGGAAGAAGACGGGCATGCTCCTGTGGGCTAGGCCCACAGTATTGGGCCTGGTGGGCTGAGCCAGGTGAGCACTCTCTCTCTCTCTCTCTCTCTGTGTGTGTGTGTGTGTGTCTTTTTTTCTATTTTGTTTCCTTTTTTCTAATTTTTGCAGTTTGTTTGTGATTTAGTTTTAACACCAAATCAATTTTTAACTTCATGAAAATAATTGGGTGAACTAAATGGACTTATCCAAAGCCACACAACAATTTTCAGAATTATTGAACATATATTTATTATATAATAAATATAGATCCAATTCAAATATTTATTGGATTAATTAAAATGGCCAAAATAAATGTTTCCGAGCTCCTAAAAATATTGGTTTGAATTTTACCTCTTGCCAATATTTTTATAGAATAACAGGAACATTTTATTGGACTCATTTGAGAAGATTTTAAAGTTGGTTATTTTGGAACTCATTTCTGAGGGTTTCAACAAACCTCAATTCAACTTTCAGAAATTTTAGACATGATGCATGAGTGTAGTTGCAACTATTTCACTCAGGTATTCTAGGGCTGTGACACCACCCTCGTGGACAGGGTGTGGGCCCCCTGGTTTTCATCTTTTGCAACGATTTTTTATTATTTCCAAATAGACGTTCCGTGGAGTTTCAGGTCATTCCGAAAACTTTTGTTTCTGCACATAAATAACACCATGGCAATTCTGCTGAAAACAGCGTCAGTCCGGGTTAGTTCCATTCAAATCATGCAAGATAGAGTCCAAAACAAGGGCAAAAGTGTTTGAAAAAGTACATACGATGGAGACGTATCACACCCCACCGTGCTTGGATCTCCACCGACCTCTCCATAGCAGCGCGTGCGTCCTCTTCTTTCTTGGGGCGATGGGCCTCTCTTTTCTTGAGTGCTTTCTGACTTTTCCGCTCCCTTTGTGCGGCTTTGGCTGCCTCTTGCTCTACCGCCCATTCGCCCTTGGCAGCTTCAAATTCCACCCACATAGGTGTGAGGTCACGAGCGGCGATGAACTCGGCACAGCGGGATGCCACCGCTTCCCTACCATTCTATGTGCGGTCGTGGGCGGCGAGGAACTCGGCGCGGCGGGATGCCATCGCTTCCTTATCGGTTAGTGTGCGGCGCGGTGGCATGACCGATGCTTGGTGACAGCTCTGGTGGTCGTCGAAGGCTAGCTGGCGACAAGAGCGGTTGCATGGACGCCTGGTTGTCAATACGTGCCGCATACGGTTCAAAGGCTCGTCATCCATGAGTTCACATTTTACCACCACGCCAGCGCCTGACCGCCCTGGCCTACCGAAACCCCTTCCATCGCTAGCGGGCGCTTCTTGCCTGAAACGATCACCGTCTCTCCAGAACGTCAATGCCGCATTCACCGGCCTTAACTACAGGTGCAGTTGGTGTGTCACTCACATGCGGGCCAGATTCCCATTGGGCCCACATGTCAGTGATACAATGCACCTGCGGTTAAGTCACTAAAGCAGCGTCCACATTCACGCCCGATGCGACCTCTCACTGGCGCCGGCATTGCAGCAGTGCGACAGCCGAGAGAGCGCCACCCGCGCGGCATCCCAGTGCAAGCGACTATTCCGCGTTAACGACACCACGGCTATCCTTCCGTCCGCCGCCTACATTAATGACACGCGGCTGCCGACGAACCTACTCCGGCATCAGCCATCCATCCGTCTACCGCGGCTCATTGCCATTCGCCCGCTATATTAACTTAAGCCCCAGCACCCAGCCATAGCCAAAGACCTACACTCATTCTCCTCCGGTCCCTTCCTTCTATTGGCACCACTCCAACCATGGCCTCCTGGCGCTCCAAAGCTCTCTTGGACGTACTGTCACAGGAGCAGACGAAGGACACCGGCGGCCCCGCTCCGGGCGCGCTACAAAGATCTCTTGGATGTACTATTGCAGGAGCAGACGAAGGAGATCGCCGGCTCCCCCTTAGCCGCCCTCCGCCGCCACGTCCATGAAGCCGGCGCGCATGTGCGGGCGCAGCCGGCAGCGAGGAAGAGTACACGGTAGGTCGCCGCCGCTCTGTTCCCAGGAAGGCCACCGCTCCTCCACTCAGTCGACGTCAAGCTTGGTAGGATAAACATCGGCGGCCGATTAGCCGCTTGACAGGACGTGGAGGCGGAAATCTTCAGAACCTTGTGCTCCGGAGGAGGAGGTTATCGAGGCGTATGAGGAGGAGGCAAAGGCAATAGCTGGCTTTCTCAGGTTCATGGCCGGACATGGTGGTCGGGTGCCGGTGATCTTTTAGATTAGGTTTATAGTAGGTTTTAGTATGGTTTGTGAGAAATATGTAGCGAATTTCATCCAGTTTATAGGAAAAGTTTTCAAAATGTAATGAATTTCATCCAGTTAATTTGAAATTTGCTTTGTTTGCATGAATTTCGTCCGGTTAGTTCATATAGTTGTCGAAAGGTATGCGGGCAGCATTGGATGGCATCCATCAGTGTCGTCGGAAAGATGCCAGTGTAAATTTGAGGGCCAGTGCTGGAGATGCCCTAAGTATCACTAAATGTTGTACGTGCAATGCACGGTGATGTTATGGAGTACGTTCCTAAGTACTCTACTACTATTATATTAGTTGGAGGCACATATTAGCTTTTATATTTGTTTACCTTTATGCCCCGAGACCTTCCAACTAGACGTGTCTTTCTCTCCAGGTCGCACTTTGTATCGTTCATACCACTAGTACTACTATGTGTGGTCTCCGACCCAGAAGTGGAAGAAGCGGAGATGCTCTACCACACTATTTTTTTTGCGCTGGGCTCTACCAAACTGTTCATGTCCCACTCCTTTCGCTGACGTGTGGGACATCCAGCATGTGCCGTGTTTGGCAATCTTAGTAGTAAGAGTTGACACGCTAGCATTAACTAGAAATGAAAAAATAAATATAAATCAGCAGTGATACTATTTAAAAAATTATCCTGGTCTACCCCGGTTGTATCGTAGGCCCAATCTTTCCCACTATAAGTTGGTCGGACGAAGGAACCATCATGACTTCGTTGAATTCCGCTTCTTCAAGAAAACTTACTGTACCCACAATACTGCTACCACACGCGAAGACTGGACGGCACTGTACCACGTCAAATCACTGAAACCCACTAGGCCATCCTAAAAAAACACAGTAGGCCAAACTAGCCCGCCTATAGGTCATCTATTTTGGAACGGAGGGAGTGCATCTCTGTACTGCTATGATTTTCTGTTGTACACCTCTGTACTTCTGCTACCATTTTCCTAACCAATGAACCAAATGAGGCCTGAATGTATCCATGTCGACTAAGCCTACAATTTTAGGAGCTTTGGCTATTGGTCGATCGACGACGGATAAGTATAAGCGTACCACGAGCTCATCAGCCCCAACGTTTCTCTTTGGCGAGTGTTTTGCAAATACTATAGGTCGCATAGTAGCTAGCCTACTAACACCAAGAATCATCAAGCAAGTCCTGCTAATATGATAAATAGTTCAAACTTACATCTAAGCATGCCATATATTACATCAAAAGCTGGTGAGGATACATCTGTTTCCATAACTCAGAGAGGGTTCGCATGATTCACTATCAAACAAAAGTAGCAAGTACCACCCACACAAGACAGTGCACTATCCCTAAGATGGTTTGATAACACGCATCATTCTGGTAATTAAACATAGGGCAATGCAAACTACCCTGAAGGATTAGCGCGGCCAACTATTTCTTGTCATCGATCTCTCGGGCAATGACCATAGCATGGACAGCGGCATGGGAATCGATCTCTGGGGCGATGTCCACAGGACTGACCGCGACATCGGAATCAATCTTTGGGGCGATGTCCACAGGATGGACAGCGGCATCGGAATCGATCTTTGGGGCGATGCCAACAGGACGGACCGCGACATCAAAAACGATCTCTGGGGCGTTGCCCACAGGACGGGCCGCGGCATCGGAATCATCAAGGACATCCACCGGCACCTGCACAACCCTAACATATTAGCAAGCACATCTATCTATCTATCTATCTATATCTATCTATCTATCTATCTATCTATATCTCTATCTATCTATCTATCTATACCTACCTATACTAATTACAGACTTCCTATAAATTCCTACATTAATCAGTAATTAGGAGTCATTAATCTGGTTGGACCGAATTATAACGGTGTAGATCAATCCTTTTTTAGATAGCAAACCACTCATACCAAGCAATATGTATATTAACACATTTAATATTGTGTCATATTGATGTCTGTTGTAATTTTTCTTAAGTATAAAGGAAGTCCAAAACAGATACGATTCTAACTCCCATCTCATCCGATTCTAACTCCCATCTCTTTCCATATACTTCCACTGTACCTTCCAATGTCACGATTCTCTCTCCTGGTCGCCCCCATGGAATCCCGTCCCTTCCTCTCTTCCTCTCCCCCATGGAAGCAACACCCATGGAATCGCATCCCTTCCTCTGTCCCTCTCCCCCATGTATGCCTATCCTTTCCTCCCTCCATTGCCACTTTCAAAATCAGCATCAGAGGGCATCACGTCGGTTGTCCTCAATCTCACGATCTTCCATGGGATAACGCAGGTTAGCAATCGATCCGATGGGTTAATGCAGGTTACCAATGGATCAGTCGTGTTTCTTTCTTACTTGGGATTACTAACCTAGCCATGACATCTTCTCTAAAAAATCAAACCCTTGGTTCGTGTATCTCCTGCCAATCTGCACTCCGTTGTTTCTCCCGATCTCATATCATGGTCTTGATATGGGGAAAGAATGTCCATGGTCTCATCTGGGAGGGAGTACGCCACATGATAAAGGCCCGGTGTAAATCGCATTGATATCAGTGTTGATCTTGCATGTTCAAAACGATGGATATATACCTGCACCAACCAGCAAGTAAGTTGTAACTACGATGGCCCAGGATTAATTTTGGTTTTACAACTATTTTTTGTTTCTTACAGATTTGGGGTGTATATGCATCACAATGATGGAACAGACGTGGGGCTACCTATATGCTCAACACATGGTGGCCCATATTCGATACTAATAATCATGTAATTAGCTGACCAGGGTAATCGCCCTATGTTTTTTGTAATGTGTTATTTTCTCCGTCATTTCTTTAATTCTTTCAAAAAGAACGTGTGTTTAATTGGTTGCATGTTCGTCCATGTATAGAAATCTTTTGGGCTCACTACGAACTTGATTACCTTTAAAGAAAAATTACTGCATATCTAATTATCTTCTAAATCAATAAAGGCATCACCATCACCTTGATTTTCCTAAAGAAACCAACTGGCACAGACTGCATGTAGCTAGGTGGTCGCAGGGCTGCATGCTAGCCAATCTGCTCTTCGGCCATGCACTTTAGATCGGGCAGAAAGCTCAGCAAATGTTTCACTTAGGCCTGGAGATTGGGTAACATCAGTGCAAATCATTTAGGTTCTCCAAAATTATCGACAAGTCGGGATCGATATATCCGTGCTACAATGCCGAACATGGTTGGTGATCCATTTTCTTTGCCATCTATGCTGACAATAATAATTTTATATGTATCTGACCAATATTTATCTCCATAACAATAGTTTCGTTTTAATATTTTTGCTTGTGGATGGAGAGATGGGAACCAAATAATGATGGCTCGAATTATTCAGAAGTAATACTAGAAAGTCGATAACGAAAAAGTAACTCCAGCAGTAAAAAGTACTCGGTTTTAGATATCTATTACTGGTGGGTGGAGGAGTTAATCCTTTAAAAGGATCCTCAGAATTTTACTATTCCTTTTGTATATTCCGTGAAGATATTTTTCCTTTTTCATACAGTCACGCAGATCTCACACCACCCTAAAGTAGGAATTTCCAAATCAAGGTGCACGATGTGGTGGGTGCTGCTAATGGCAGCCAACCTGGAGGAGTATGTGTTCAGTAAACAGATAGAGATCAAGATGCAAAATTATCCAGCACCCTGGCTACAGGAGGAAAATGGTGAAGAAAACGATCAAATTGAGAGGCGATTTCAGGCAGAAACAACTCGAGAAATTGGGATTAATATTGTATTTAACAGGCAACCGCATGGACTGAATCCAGAATGAAGAAAATACCAGGATTGCTTATGAGGTTTAGTTGCTTCGATCTCCCTCCTCTATATGGCGCTTCTGTCCCCCATGTGTCTTTATTGGGGAGATATGATACCAAATAGCAAAAAGCATATAGCCAATATAATATGCTCAAGCATGTATTGGTGTTTGAATGCACGCCTTGCATGCATGTCTAGAATTTTCTTTTTATTTTACCAGATGGAATAGCAAAGTGCTGCAAATAAAGATTGAATATCAAAGAGATAATAATGTGACCTTTAAGAAGATGAGCATCAGGTATTGTTGTGGTGGCGGTTGGTGTGTACCATGATCACTAGGTTTCACCTTCAGAATTCATTTTCTCTTCTAATTTTCTTATTTTGCGATGTAAGTTGTTATCCTTTGAGATTACCTATCAAAATATTCTGTTCACTGAGATTTCACATTTGACTTACAAGAATTTCTAGAGGCAAAAGACAACCTCTAGGATTTGAAGCTTCAGATCTTTATATTTCACCTTCAGAATACATAATACAAAATACATGCCACTACCCCACTAATATCACAAAATTCAGTGGGCTGGAATTGCATCATACTGATTTATAGTGATGATTGGGAGTCCAAGCAAGTATTAAAATTAGTATTGCACGACATGTGGGAATTAACCTGCTTTCAAAAGACAAAATGTATCCTGAGTAAATATAACATGGATGCCCTGAAGATTGTGTTCATATATAGGAAGTTGATTTCCATCATAGCGCGACAATACTGTGTTAGGATACAAATGAAACAAGAAAGTGTGAATGATATTCTTAAATACATGCAGTGAAACATAAGTTAGTAGTTTAAGATTAAGAAGAAAATATTCTGGTGAATATAACAAGTTAGCAGTTTTCCATTACCTGTGTACACCGCTATTTTTGTGTTATTTTCGTTCAGATGATATACAAAATACTCAGTTAGCATCAAATCATGGTAGTTGCATAATATGTACTTTAATAATCTAAAAAGCATGTTGGCTAATGCTTTGGTCATGATGTTCATTCACCAGTTATAGTGTTTTGTTAATAAGATTCTTTATATGCAGCAACATTACTCAATAGACTAGCACATTTCATTGAGATTCTGATAAGATTTACTATTTGTTTATTAGTACTTCAGCACTAACTTTGAGTTAAGATTAGTACTGAGCCAAGTGCAGAAAGAAAATTATTTCTATTATATGGTATCTTCGAATTGTAAGGATGAAATGACTAATATTCATAGTTTTATGTAGTACAGATTATCATTCTGTGGTACCACTTTGCGATTATCTTATGGCATGCTACTATAACATCATTATTTGTTTTGAACTATATGTTATATGATATTGGTTTCTTAATAATTTAGTTTATATATAGAGCAACATATACTAGCCCGTGTGAATGCACGGGTTGTCGGCTAAAACATTTATTTTATATCTATTATTACATTAAGATATTTTACTTCATGTTTGATTGTTGCAATAATATATAAGTATTATAGTTGTTCCTCTGTTAATTCATAAAAGATTCTTTTATATGAAGTTGTTTTAAAATAAATTTGAAAAATTACAATACAATGATATGTGAATTAATTTCTTAAAGTAGCTTACAAATTAACAATATATAAGACATGCATGCATACAAAATAGAAGGCAACACAAATGGCAAAATAATAATGTTTTGTAGAATCGTAAAACTAGCCCGTGCGAATGCACGGGTTGACGACTAGTTCCAAATAATCAAAAACCACAACAACGGTAATAAGCCATTATTTTTTACCTTGTGCAGCTCACCGGGGGATCCCATCCCTCCGGGGGCCATCTCCTCGTCCTCGATGGGGGCCATCACCTTGCCAGGGGAATACTGCTTCTCAACAATGACTATCTCCTCAAACTCGGCCTTGAGCCTCGCATAGGTGGTCATCAGAGTTCCTGGGGTAGGCACGGTGGGGCCCTTGCTGTTCTTCCAACTTTCTTTGAGGAGTTCGTCCGCCAACGTCGTCAACTCTTTGGCCAGTGCTTGTTTATTGGAGTTCTTCGTCTCCATGGGTTGGCCCGCCAACATGGTCAACTCGTTGGTTGGTGCTCGCTTCCTAGAGACCGCTGTCTCCAGTGGGTTGTCCGCCGGCAACTCTTTGCCTAGTGCTCCAGGATCCATCAATGAACTGACAAACAAAAAGCAATCGAAAGGCAACCACAGTCGCAATGAAAACGGGAAAAGAATAGGCTGTGAGAATCGGTCGGTGCTTCGCAAAAAGAAGATTCTTGGAATGAAAATATAGTAGCATCACTGATTCGCCCACCTTTCCTTCGTCGGTACAGAAGAAAAATGGCAGAAGTGAGTAGCCTGGAGTGAGATTTTCTTCAAGAAAGGGGAGAAAGGGCTTCAACGAGCGTTCGACTGAAATGATGGTTACTTCGTCCAGTCCAACTTTGAGGCCACTTTACCACTACTGGTAAAGGTGTGGGTTTTGTGATATGACGAGTCATGATGACCACACTGGGGTGACCGGTGAGTTTCGACTGTAGCACCTCATTGTGATTTGGTGGATGGCATGCGGGCCCAGATGCTTTGATGTCCTGCATGTAGATAGAGCAGCTAGTCATATAGGAGTGCTCAATATTGTGCACCACGACCAAGGCGGAGTGGAAAACGAGAAAACTACGTAATTAATGTATGAGTTTAATTAGGGTAGTTTTGTAAAGTATGAGAGACATTCCTCCAATCGCAAAATGCCTTGGTTGATGAGATTTGAGATTTGAGCCCAATAAACCGGAAGGGAGGGAGTACTGCACGCGGTGTAGTCTAGTCACTTGTTGAAATCTCTAGAAAGGCAAATGCTCATTTCCGGTGTACATGGCTATACTAGCAAGTACTAGTACTACAATAGTGGGCTCAAATAGCAATTTTGTCTCATGCAAGAGCCTGCCTATATGCATGCTCCAAGGAACCGCACCATGCGAGCGTTCGCAACTGCCACGTTTAGGTTGCGCTTGGCTCTTCGCCTCTTTGAGAAGACGAACAATGATGTTACTCCTACTTCTACAGTATCGAATCCACTTCTGCATGTCCGTCCACCTTGTGCAGGTGGGATAGCGTGTAGCGGAAGCTCCTACTAGTCCCGCCAGCCACCACACTCATGCACGAGGGAGGGATGCAGATTCATTGACTTAGTGCTCCTGCCTTTGCCTCTATGACAGGTGGGCCCAACAGGTGGTTAGCCCACCTGTCATGCAGCCAAAGGCAGGTGCAGTTAAGGCACCGGAGCTCAGCCCGCGAGGGAGAGGGCGTTGTAGTAATCAAACATCTCGGTCTTGTACGAGTTGACGCGACACATCAAAGCACTACACTCGATATAAGTCTTTTTACACATTTCAAATGGACTACAACATATAGATGTATGTAGACATATTTTGCTTCGTATGTAGTCACTTGTTGCAATCTCTAAACAGACTTATATTTGGAAACGGAGGGAATACAAAGCATGCATGCATGCATGCCGCGACTTCCCTTTTGATACTTGCATGTGTTGATTTGATGCACCTTGCCAAATTTTGACTATAAATTTAACTAACCAAATTTTCATGCATGTCACAAGAAATTACGGGGCTGTTTGGATTGTGACTATGTTTGTCTTATGTTGCCACATTGTTTTTCCCACACTTGCCACACTTGCCTAACTTGAGTTGCTCAAATTGTTAGAGACACTTTGGCTTGCCTAAGGGAATCTTGCCACACTTTTTGTGTCTATGACATGTGGGGTTCACTGCTAATAAAACAATTCTTGTCTTAGGTGTGGCTAATAAAAAAGATTTATATTTAGGAATGGAGGGAGTAGAAAATATAAATAATAATGCATGTTGGGACAACCCACGTTTCCGATAATTTTAGTCGTGGGCTTGTTCACAATTTTTACGAGGGGGTGGTTGTTCATTTAATGGAGGGATTTGTACCAGACTTGAATGATACAAAGTGCGACCTGGCACACCGTAACAACACTTGGAACAAGCGCGTAGCTATCTCAAAAAACAATCAACAACTAAACAACGGCGACCTGGCATGTAGTACACAATTTTAAATGATTGTTTTGATGGAGTGAAAAAGGAAAACTACCCCACTAAGTATATATAGGCCAGAGCCTCCGCGCTTGCTTGCTAGGGTTGCTCTATTCACACACTCTCATCCTCTCCAGATTTAAACAAGATAGGGGTGGTAACACTGTCTTTCTCCCTTCAAAAAACACTATATTTCTATCCTCACCGCTGGTTACAGATCCAGACATATCCCCCTCCGCCGGTGAAGGGGAGGATGGGCAGCGTTTAGGCCGTCGCCGACAGCGAGGGAGGAGACCCACTGCCGGCCGCACTGTTATCTCTGTCCGAGCGCTGCAACACCCCAAAATTTTGACCTTGTTTTATTAATTAAAATTTTGCCAGGAATTATAACTTTTATTTTCTGGGCTCCCTTTTTATTTTTGAACCTTTTCTCCCTTGTTATTATGGAGTTTTTCCCCAGAGTGAAAACTTTTCAAATATGTTTTTGGATTTTTTTAACCTCTCAAGAAAAACTCTCCTTTTATTAGTAGAACTAATTACATAATTAATTTGCTTGATCTTTATTTTCTTGAAAAATGGTTTTCCAAGGTTATATGGCCATACTTTAAACTGCAACCATTTGATAAACTCTTTCATAATTCCAACCAAAATTTGGAGATGTCATGTGATGTTTTTAAATCACTTTTATACAAAAATATCTTTTATTCATGTAATATTTTGAGCTCTACACCAAATTTTCTTCTCTGGTCCAGAGTGCAATTTTGCACTACAACCCATTTAGATATTTCTTTCTAGCCTCCACAAAAATTATGGGATGTTGATAGTAACATATGATTCAACTTTATGCAAAAACCTAGTGCTATTCTTTGAAAATTTTGAGTGAATCAACCTCTTTTCCATTCTGGTCCAGCCTTGTGATTTCTACTGCAACCCTATTTATTTTTGCTCCAATGACCTTGTGCTTTCTCCTGCTTATAGTCCTCCCTACCAAACCCTTAAGTCCAGGAGCATGCACCCATTGGATTATTTTTGGTTCATGAAAAGATGCCATTTATCTCCTGTCCAGAACTGTAGTTTTGCAAAACTTGCACTAACAAGTTTGTACTTTTTACAAACAAACCTCACCACCCTCTTGTACATCCAAAGAGACTTCTATCTGGAGATTTTGGCCCCTCCAAGAACTGCCTAGATGCCTCTGGCATTTTGACAAACACCCTGTGGGCATGAACAGATTTGGCATGTTTGTAAGTTTGTGTTGTGAACTTTCCCACCTGTCCTAACCAAGTTGTCTAGTGGCTTACTAACGGTCTCTAACCTAGGCCTGTGGATTTGCATTAGCCGTCTAGCAGTTTTGGTCGCCCTGGCATTTCGTCGAACGAATGTCGTGCACTCCCGGAGCGCGAGCAGAGCACGCGTTTTGCACGTGCTCGCGCCCGAGCCAGCACGCCCTGGATAAACTTCCCCGAGCTCATCCTGATCCTCTCCCTCTCGCCGCGTCATGCCAAAGGCCCTGACAGCCCCCTGGCGCCCTACAGCGCCGCCACAAGAGCTCTCTTGGCGGCACGCCCGCGGCCGCACCCGCTCCTGCCATGGTCGGCACCGCCCCGACCACCACAGCGCGCCAGCTCGCCTCCATGGACAATGGAGCGTTCGTCGGTAGCTCCTGGAGCCGACCAGCCACCGCCACGTCGCCCTGCAGCATAGTAGGGCGGTTCGCCGGTGAACTTATCCACGGCTGCCGCGAACCAGTCGCGACAAGCGCTGGGGCGGGAGGTCCTCCGATCCCTTCATCGTTGCCCTAGTGTGGGCGGATCTGGCCTCCCGCCGCCCACCTTTGCACATCCCGATGACCTTCAGGTATATCTTCCTTCGAAACCGCCTTAGCTCTACTTCCCCAGCTCATTACGTCGCTGCATGTGCATCATTTTCTACCTCTCAGCCCCTCTCGATCGGATGGTCCAACGTCACCTATTTTTTTTCTTCTATTGTTAGAGGTAAAGCTACTTCATGGAGTCGAATCTTGTACTTGGTTCAAACAAGAAATAAAGTGGGGGTGGGGGAATTTATTATGTACATCGGACTTGGTAAAAACAGGAAGGAAAGGGGGTGAAAGTAGTACAGACTGGTCATCCAACTGGTCTCTTGGTCGAAAAGGGAAATCTCGGGGTAACGCTGTACACAGTGGTATGACCAGGACTAGATTTGCTATCCACGCATAGGAGTAGGTGGCTAGAGTGAACAGAAATGGGACCAACCCAGATATGTTTCTTGGATGTTTGTTTCTCGAGGCAACAAACTCTGAATCACCATTTTATGCCCCTGTTTAGGTACATGGTGCTGGACTGCTGGTGCACCCACTGTCCCATGCCTTTATACCAAATATTTAGCTATTCTTAATCTAATGCCCCTGGTAAAATGAAGCCATGACACTGTTATAAGCCATGACAAGTTTAGCCAAATGTTTTGCTTGTAATTGTTTGAGACTTTGACTGTTTCCATTGTAGCTTTTTGTGCAAACAGGGATATCCATTTCACCAGGTTACTGTTGTGACCTTTTGGTGCACTGCACAAAACACCTCTTAAAAGAAGTGACTTTTGTGCTGTTTAACTGGAATATCAGAATGGAATAGTTGATGCATTTTGGTGGAACTGCACAAAGGAAGATATGTGTTCCAATCCTCATCATCCATATTGGCGCCGTAACCTTCCTTTAGGTAAGAATGATATTTAATGCATGTGTTCATCTCTATTTTGCGACTCCCATGAGAAAATAATGCTATTGTTTACTAGTACACTTGTACTCCCTCACCGACAAAACCAATTCAGAAATAGAAGGCCAATCATGTACTTGGTTTCACCAACTGGTGAGGAGAAAGAGAAACAGAGGATGAAGAGGAGGAAGAAGAAGAATAAACAGTGCCAAGGTGATCTTGCTGAAGCCAGAGGCCTCAGTCGAGGCCATTCAAGGGCTCCGGCAATGTCTACCTTACATGTGAGACGATCCTCCAGGGAGCCCTTCCACTTCTACTATCTCTCCTGCAAGGTCACTTATTAATTAGGAGTACTTAAGTACCACTAATTTATTGCTGCCTAATTTTCCTGTCGGAGTTAAACAAATCTTTAGTAGCACCTTATGCTGAATCATGTACGTGTGTATGTTTGTCTATGCAGGTGAATCATGTGGTGGAGTAGGGAGGGAATATTATTAGTGTCATGACATAATAGTGCTATTGTTTTGCATGTCAATTTATTGCCATTGGTTTAATGAGGCAATGTTTTGCGTATTGTCCATCATGAATTTGATGCTACTGTTAGAGTAATATGCTAATGTGTTTCTATCCTTTCTCACCAAGCTAATGAAGGTTTCACCTTGTTCCTACTTGTGCAAATAGGGATCATGTTGTGCCAATCATACATTTTAGTGGAACTACACATGACAATACAATGAACTGTATCCCAGACAGTGCTTTAACTCTGCTGGAAGTTCTTGGTAGTCTTCCGATATAATCTCAGCACTGGTAAACAAGAGTGATTTCAACCATACATTTGAAGTGCACAAAAATATACACTATTGAGTGATTCCAGTGAGTGCTTTATCATCTCTTATGGGACTACATGAATAAACTTTTTTTCCTCAGGTTTGTACCGGCCTAAGGCCTTCATCCATATTAGTTTGTTGTCATCTCTATTTGTATCGTGCTACTGTCATGAGAAACTCCATTATCTTTGCACGTTAAAGTTTTGCAAACTATGATACATGGCAATGCTTTGAGTGTTGAGCTAATTGGCACTGATTAAATAAACAAATACCTCTCTTTAAGCAAGACTACTATGTTGCTAACTTTACCCATTAAGATAATGAGGGTGCTTCTATTTGTTAGTGTATGTTTCATCAACTAGTCCCACTATTACAGTAATCTCACTCTCTCAATATATGTGCCAACAGGGATGCTCGATTTTGGTGGAACTGCACAAAAACTTTGGGTGTTTCATTGCCTTCACAGCTTCCTGCCTTTCTTGTCAGTCGCTAATTTGGGCTTGCATTCTTCCTTTGTTGTCAGTCACTTGGCTTATCTCGGCTTCCAGTCAAAGGAAATAGTAATTGATATGCTACCTCACACAGGTTGGTACTGGTCTTTATCCTGATTATTGTGCTTGTCATATGTATTGGTAATTTGGTATTGTGCTACTATTTGCCGATTTCATAAAGGAGTAACTTGGAGCCTGAACTCGCAGGCAAATCATTACATTAGGTGATTTCAGTAGAACTGCACAAAAAGATCAGATGGACAGGTACTTATGCTGCTGATATGTACTCCAAAGTTCACTCAGACAAGCATCGATGTTGACAAGAAGAAGTGCCTATATTTATTCGAGTATGAACCGGCGTCAACCAGTTATCAAACTCCAAGTATTAGGAGAGTGAACGCCAAAAATATTGCTTGGCGCATAGCCCAGAGAAACGCAGTCCAGTCTTTGGTCCCAACTTGTGCCTTTTGGTTATCGGCAGATATGGTAGCGAACTGTATGGCATGGAATCTAAAGATTCCAGACAAGTTGGTTGACGCGTATATTCATCTGGCACTTAATCAGTCTCCACGCTAGGGATGCTCCATTTCAGTTGAACTGCACAAAAAATTTGGGTGGTTCATTTTCTCAACCGCCTCCTTTCTCGTCTGCAATGTAGAATTTTGGCGAGCTACAGGACCAAGATGAGCCAGTAAACTAGTTGGATGAAAGTAGTGGCCAAGTTGCTCAAACCTCCCTCAGCACGAGGCCACTATTTGAGGATAAACCTACAAGCAAAGTTCTGATTGTCTGTGCTGCCTCTTATGTACTCGAAAGTTTACTCGTACAAGCATTAATTTTAGCAAGAAGTACCTCCGACTGAACACCATTTACCAGTCTGCAATGTAGAATTTTGGCGAGCTACAGGACCAAGATGAGCCAGTAAACTAGTTGGATGAAAGTAGTGGCCAAGTTTCTCAAACCTCCCTCAACACGAGGCCACTATTTGAGGATAAACCTACAAGCAAAGTTCAGATTGTCTGTGCTGCCTCTTATGTACTCGAAAGTTTACTCGTACAAGCATTAATTTTAGCAAGAAGTACCTCCGACTGAACACCATTTACCAGTCTATACCCTAGGTAATTAAAGTTCGTCCATGGATATTGGCTGTGATCTCAATCATTTGGATGCATAAACATACTGAACATGTGTATATCTGAATGTTTTTGTGAATTATCTATGAATATTGTTGTCTGATCTATCAATCATTTGGATCCATAAACATGCTGAACTTGTGTATATATGAATCTTTTGAGTTGTTGATAGTGACTAGCAAGATGCCCGTGCATTGCACGGAACATCAAGATGCATTTTTTTACAAATCATCTGTTGTGATTAACCCATGCAGGAGTAATCCCATGTGTAAAAACTAATGATATCTCGAGAAAGAGGAGAGATAAGGCGAGGAGGTGTGGGGCGTGGTGGTGATTGATGGTCCGACTGAGCGGAGGCATGGGGATGGACGACGCCAACAGTGGCCACCATGCTAGATTGTTCCAGAGACTTCCTTTTTTAATTGATCAACAATGAGGTTGTGGAAGATAAGGATGAACAAGGGAAGGCCTTATCTGCAAATGTGGAGAGAGGTGCAGGTATCTTTTTGCAAAATTGCCATAGTTTTCTATCTATTCGTTAGATAAAGATCGGATGGTATATATTGCAAGATGGAAGGCACACCATCATCACCAACTCGGTTTTTTTATAAGAGTAGAGAATGTTGGCTATGAATATGAACGTGTCTTGTGAACCTGAGTTTGATACGAATGTTTACCTTTTCTGTTGTACTTGTCTGTGAAATTTTTAGTATTCCTACTTTGGGGTATGTGACGTGTGGGTGTCAACAACACACCTTCTTCCTGAGAAGAATTGCACCTGCTTTGTTAGGGTAGCAACGGCGCATCAGCTCTTTTTAATCTTTTTGCTCTATCTTGCCCCCTCCCCCACTCAACCCCTGCCGTAATGTTTTCGGCCTCAAAACAAACATAGTACTGTGTTGTTTTGGGGGCTTGATGAAAATGGAGTGCTGGTTTCTATAGGTTGGCCCGCCCAGCAAATGGGCTGCTGGTCCACCATGGACTGGGAGGCTAAAAATACAAGTTGTATGATGCAGAGGCAAGTAAAAAAGGCCATCGAGAGCCATCCACTGAAGAAAAAAAATCACTCCTGATGTGCTTCTTCAGTCGTGCCGCCGGCCCCCTCTTTAATCCAGTTCGCTCGGGGATCTGGTATCATTTTTCCCAGAGGGCGAACGAGTATTAGCTAGGCCTAGGTTTTGTATTTTAACATGCGTAGCCCATGACATACAGTGGTAGTGATTTCAACTTATTTTTTGAGGTCCATACCGGCCTATGGGCTTTTTCTTAAAGATCGACAGCCCAAATGTATTTTTAACCACATTATATATATTTATATTATTACTATTATCGTATATTTTATAGAGACTTATATATACATTATAAGAACATCCCACGTGTTATTAACTTATAAAAGTAAATGTTTAACAGAAGTTGGCAAGGAAAATCCTGGTTATTTTCGACTCACGGGCAAGGAAAATCCTGGTGATTGCGTACAAAATCTTGCGAAGATTTTAAGGACCAATGTAATAATAACGCGCTCATTTTTATTTTGAGCAATAACTCGCTAATTTGTTAATCATGTATATGAAAAATATGCCTCTCCGGTTTATTTTTTGATATTAATTGCTCCTTCTAACATAACATTGTATATATAATGAGCCCATCTAATTCATGTATTTGAAGGAAGTGCAAATGGGCTGGGATTCCTTAGAAAATAAATGGGCCGCATTGACGCGAAATTATTTGTTCACCCAGCCCAGCAAATGGAATATACATTCTAGAAAATATGGGTTAAATATATGCCACATTTTTGCACTACTAGAAAAAGGGCTATAGATGGGATTGACACTAATGGCGCACCAGACAAGCGGTGCGCCATTAGTATATACTAATGGCGCACCACCTTCTGATACGCCATTAGAGTTGAAACTACTAATGGCGCACCTGGCCCAGGATGCGCCATTAGTATCAATTTTTTTTTGAACTAGTGCGCCTGTCCAAACATACTAATGGCGCATCCAAACACAGTGCGCCATTACTAGTTGTAACTAGTAATGGCGCACCTGTTGGGAAGTGCGCCACTAATGTTGTTTTTTATTATATTTTTTATTCCTTTTTTTCAAAACTACTAATGGCGCACTGTTCCACCGTGCGCCATTACTAGTTTAAACTAGTAATGGCGCACTATGGAAACAGTGCGCCATTAGTATGTTTTTTTGCAAAACTACTAATGGCGCACCACCAGAAGGGGCGCCATTAGTAACCTGGATTACTAATGGCGCATTTAGAGTTGGTGCGCCATTAGTAAGTGGGCAGCAACAAGATATTTTGGACAGCCTCTCCTACCCACACTCACTTTCTCCCCACTTCATTCTCTCCACCTCCTCCTTGTCTCGGGTGCCTCCTCTTTTTCACCTCATTTCCACCATAGATTCATTCAATTTAAGTGGTTAGATTACCTTGTTTTGATAGGTAAGTAAGGGGGGAAGCTATATTTATGTTGTTCTCCCTACAACAATGTGCACATGCACTTTTTATGGCCTAGCTAGATCTATGTATGTTCGTGGTGTTGCATATGTTTGTGGTGTTGCATATGTGTTTGTATTTGGAGGTGTACCGGTATTTGAAATGTGATAGTTGCCAATATTTTGCCGGAATGTTGATTCATTTCCGTTTTGGCGAGAATTTTGGCATTAAGCATTCTTTTTGGTCCTATTTTTAGGGAAAGTCATGCCAAATTTTTTCTTGGTTCTAAAATATCGTTTTCCTCTACCCCGCAGGCGACCATGGTCCGCACGATGACCGAAGGCATCGTGAATAGGTTTTTGAGGTCCGCAAAGGCCGAGATGCTTCAAAAGAACGAGACGGAGATAAGATGTCCGTGTCGAAGATGCAAGCTGAAGAGCCTTATTGCGGACCCGGATTCCGGGCAGGTGCGGGACCACCTGCTCTTGCGTGGTTTCATGGATGGCTATCGGTGGAAAGGTGATGAAGATGACTACGAATTCGTCCATGGGGGCCGGGAAAGAAATGAGGAAGGGAAGCAAGACAACCACCGCGGCTCGGGCGGGTGAGAAGACGAAGAATCCCCAGGAGATGATCATGTCGGTGATGCTGTACACAGTCATCATGTAGAAGATGCAGGACATGATGATCAGGAAGATGCCGGAGCAGACGACGGGCATTATCATGAAGATGATGATGCCGGCGGAGCAGACGACGCTGGACCATCGATAGGCTGGGTGCAGGACCCTCAGATTCAAGAGCTGCTTCTCAAGCAGACGGATAACGCAAGAGCTGCCGCCCGAGAGAAAGCCAAGATGGATCAACTTGAGTTAGACGCGGTTACTCCATTGTATGAAGGATGCTGGCCCGAGGATACCCGCCTGAAAGTAACGCTCATGGCTCTGGAGATGAAGGTAAAACACAAAATGACCAACGCATGCTTCGACGAGAACATGTCATTGTGGCACGAACGTCTTCCCAAGGGGAACAAGTGCCCGACCAGTTTGGAGGAGGCGAAGAAAATCATGTGTCCTCTGGATTTACCGCACGTGAAATACCATGTGTGCATGAACAATTGCATCATTTATCGGGACGAGCACGCGGAGTCTACCATATGTCCGGTGTGCGGTGTCCGGTGTGGGACGAGCACTCGTGTGTCCCCCATCCATATTTCCTCCCCGGCCCAAACCTATCCCCTCTCTCTCCCTCGCCCTTGCCCTCGACCCCCTTCCCCTCTCCTCTCCCGACGCCGCTGCCCCGCCGCCTCGACGCCGCCCCGATGCCGCCTCGACGCCGCCTCGACGCCCTGACGCCGCCTCGACGCCCCGACGCCGCCTCGACGCCGCCTCGACGCCTCGACGCCTCGACGCCGCTGCCCCGCCGCCTCGACGCCGCCTCTGGCGTAGGCGCACGGCGTGCAGGGCTACCCCACCCTCCTCTTCTTCATTGACGGCGTGCCCAGGGACTACTCCGGCGAGAGGACCAAGTGAGCAATTTCTATAGATCCCCAATTCCCTCCCTGTTCCCGCTCCGCAGCTGCTGAGAGTTTTGTTTTTCCTTTGCTGCAGGGACGCCATTGTCGCTTGGATCGGCAAGAAGCTGGGCCCTGCGGTGCAGAACCTCACCGCCGTCGACGAGGCCGAGAAGATCGTCACCGGTGACGACGTGGCCGTGCTCGCCTTCCTCGACCACCTCTCGGTATGCAATGCGCCTTCTCCAGTGGCAGCAAAGTCAAACAAACCCAAAATTGGTTCAGTTGCAAACCATGTTACCCACATTGACCCAAAATTGGTTGAATTGCAAACCATGTGACCTAGATTGACCCAAGAATACAATGCTTGAATTGTGGCCAAACCGAGAACATGTGGCCATGTTACCCAAAATACAGTGCACCTAGTTTTCCCAATGCCTTTATTCTTCTGCTTGCTCACTACTAGATGAAATGTCAACCTGCATTTTCCATTTCCATGTTCTGAGAACAAATCCGAGATGTGCTCGTATGTTTAGCTCTCGGTACGCAATGCACCTTCTCCAAGCACAGCAAAGTCCAGCAAACCAACCTGCTTCAACTGCATCCATTACAAGCATAGTGTACCTCTACAAGCATAGTAGAGCATAGTATGGATTCTAATGTTCAACTCTGACTAAACAGGTTCTGCAAACGGTCTTTTACTGCACTTGACTGAAGAAGTAGGTGTCTGCTATATCCCGCACTTGAGGTGAGTTGTGTTCTCAGGTTTACATTGCAATGGGCACTCTTCTTGTAAACACAAATTCAGATTTATATACTATATGCTAGCATGACTGTTTTTATTAGGCAGGACAGTGCAGTAGTTGATGTATCTTGGGTTGATTATAAAGTTGCTTGGGTTTAATATTACCCAGCATGTTAATAGCACAGAGAGCACCACAAGTTAAACACCTCAATCTGTTAGTATTTGTCTGCATTTTCTCACATTCTTCTTGTATCTGATCCAGTATTGCTTGTAGTGGTTTGTCCAAAATGTTGAAGGATACTGCTTGGAGATGCATATATTGTTTCACCTCTTCACATGCCAATGTATTTTCCATGTTGTGATGGAGGCCTTTTTTGCCTTGTCCACCCGAGAGGCCCTTGAGTTTGCTGGAATGTCGATTAACTTCCGTTCCGGCAAATTCGGGTACTCCATATGTCCTATTTTCAGCAAAGGTCATGCTGAAATTTTCCGTGAACTTTAGCATGACTTTGCTAAAAATAGGACATATGGGGTACTTGTGACTAATGCATGGGTGTCGACAAACCATTAATTATACAACCTTGGCTTTTAGGGTGCCTCGGTGTCGATAAAAACCGAAATGATGAAAGCTTAGGCTTTTAGGGTGCCTCGGTGTCGAAAAACCCTCAATGATAAAAGCTTAGCTTTTAGGATGCCTCGGTGTCGACAAACCCTAAATGATGAGACCATGATCTTGTTCCTTGACAATAACCAACTTTTTGACCAAACTTTGTTCCTATTTAGAGAGAAACATGGCCAACAACGATGAGGCCGGGGGTTCAGGCGGCAAGACATTCTGGGAGCTGTCCCAGGAGATGGAGGAACAAGCTCACTTGTATGAGGACGCCGCCTTCCCCACCGATCCTGAGACCACTGATGGTGCCGCCGAGGATGACCCCACTAATGCCACCACTGATGGTGTTGCCGAGGATGCCACCACTGATGATGGTGGCGCACGCACAGATGGCAGCAAACCGAAGAGGCAATGGAAGGACCGGCGCCCGACCGTGCTCCGCACCCTCAAGGAGGAAGTAACTGAAGTGGACTTCGACGGGAATCCAACGGCGCCCGAATGAATAGTTAAGGGGTAATCGCTTCAGCTCGGGCGCATTCTCCGGAGCACCATCTCGATCAACACCGAGAACCTGAGGCATCCTGACCGAGGGAATTTGCGCAACCTCCTCTTCACGAAGCTGCACGAACGATACAAGTTCCCCGCAGAATTTGAAAACACAAGCCTCAAAGGGAATAAAGTGAACAATGCTGCCCTCGCGAAGATGAGCAAGGCCCTGTCTACTTGGAAAAGCAATGTGAAGAGAATGATCGAGAAAGGTGAGAGTTATTAGAAGATCAAGGAGAAAAATCCTTCGATCACCAAAGATGACTACAACGACTTCAAGATCAATTGCTCGAGCACCGCAAACTCCGGATCAAGTCAGTGGGGGAAAGAAATGCGGGAGCTGAACTTAGGGGAACACACACTCGGTCCCAGCGGTTACAGAGTGGCGGAGCCTATATGGGACAAGGAGGAGGCGGACCGTGGCGAGCAAGGCCTACCACCCCTCATCGATAAATATGGTGACAAGCAGACCAGGAACTTTGTCAGGGCCCGGTACAAGAAGGACCCAAAAACAAAGGAGCTTACCACGGATCCGAAGACTAGGGCGCTTGAGCTTGTTCTGGTAAGGAATACACCCCCGCGTAATTAGCTCCGTATGGTTGCATTCTAATTAATGAAGCCAAATTTCTAAATGGTTCACATTCCTTCCGCAGGCGACTGAAAGCAGTAGAGCGGGGTCGACTAAGAGCAACCCTTGGGACACCACTCTAAATAGGGCGTTGAATGTAATGAAGAACAAGGATAAGCTCAGTAAGCTGATGTCAGCTGGTCGTGTGGCCGGCAAAGGCTTGTCGACAAAATGGTCGTCATACTATAACACTGGTGGGCAAAAGGAGAAAAAGACCAGCTCGGAAAGCCAGGCGCGCGAGGTTCAAGAACTCAAGGCACAGGTGGCGCGGATTCCGGAGATTGTCCAAGAGCAAGTGCAACAACAACTCGGAGCGACGATCACCGCCATTGTGCCTACCTTGATCGAGGGGTTGAGTGCGTGGATTGCGGGCGGCCAACAGGGGCCGCCCCCGATTCCTAGCTTCACGGCCAGCAACTCGCATAACGTGATGGCGGGGCCATTGGTGTCTCCGGCGGAGGCGGCATTGGTGTCTCCGACGCCGGCACGGGAGCTTAATGCACCCGGGTGTACGCCGGCCGCCACCTCTGCAGCAAGCGGCCCCTCCGTCAACTGCACACCCGCCGTTGGCGGTGCCTCAAAATTAGCCGAGCTCGACGCCATCATCATGGTAACTAATTAAGCCTCTCTCGGCCGAGGACTTCATCTCCTTGCCTTTGACTGGGCATCCCTGATACCCTACATGTTTTCGCAGGGCGCCGCCGACGTTCCGTGCACTCTCCTGCACTTCGTGAACAACGAGTTGGTCGACGTCGCCAAGGGCAAAATCGTTCAACCGGGCAACCCCTTGTTCAACGGTACCCAGATGCCACCCAACTTGTTTAGGGATCAACTCGTTCGGGTGCTGCCAGGCTGCGGCGAGTTGTTACCTCCGATTCGACCCATCGGGGCCGACAATGATGACGTGATGACCCTCAACGCCTGCCTGAGCTGGCCCCTGCTTTGGCCGAAGAGCCAGATTCATTTGGGGGCGGGGGACACCACCCCAAAGACAACACCGCGAGTCGTGCCAGCACCAAGTCGGCCCCATGGCAAGACCGCCGCAACGGTGCTGGACATCCCTATGCCACTGGATCCAAACATGCATATGGCACAGGATCAGAACGACGACGACGACGATACATTTGGCAACGTCGATTAGTACTTTGCCGATCATGGGTACGTGGCGACTTCATGGGGCCTCCTTCTCAAGAACCCAACCCAGCAAAAGACGTGCGCGATCTAGCTGGTACCGCGGAGAAGCCAAGTTGCAACAGGCGTCGTCTGCCGTTCAGCTCTCAGGAGACGCCTCCAGCTGCCGACTTCACCGAGCCTTAGATAGGCGAGGTGCGAAATATTATCAGCCCCAAGACACTCAAGAAGGCGGTCTATGAGCAGAACTCGGTCCCATTACAGGAGAATAAGAAGGCACGCAAAAGAAAGACTAACAAGGGTGCGGGCCAGCCGGCACCGAGTACGATCCGTGCTCAGGACGGGCCACCTTCACCTGAGGATTTAATGAGGAGGCTGCATGTGGCGGGTAGGCTGATGCTACCGAGAAATATGCTCGACGCTGCAACCGGTGCTATGCGGAGTCTGCATGATAGTGTTCTTTCTTTGGAGAAGCGGCATCTATGAGAGAAGGATGTGGCATACCCGGTTTTCGCGGCCAAGGTGCCAGAGGGCAAGGGCTTTGTGGATAACTCCATTGGGGGTACGATCGTCCTGCGGTTTGATGACATCCATGCTATGTTGAACCTTCATCCGCTGCACTACACCTTCGTTCGGCTATTTTCGCTGAGTATGGAGATGCGGATCATTCGCGACAAGACCCCGGGCATCGTGATAGTCGACCCCTTCTACATGCGTGCCAAGATCTTGGGCAGCGCTAGGGACTGGCAAGTCGCGAGTTCTTACCTCGAAGGCGTCATTCTGGCAAACCAAGATAAGGATAACTTCCTCGTGCCTTACTTTCCCGAGTAAGTCCTCCCCTCAACCGCCCCGTAACATATGAATTCTTAGATTTCGATCGTTTTTTTAACATTCCGTGTTTTCTGTAGTGACACACATTGCACGCTCATCCTCCTAAGCCCCAAATATTTCATGGCCACGTATTTCGACCCGGACCGTTAGTTGAATGTAGACTACACAAATGTCAAGAAGGTTCTTGATGATGTTCTCCCCGGCTACGCCAAATCTGGAGGCACCTTCACCAGGCCTATTCGTAACTACGGCAAGCACGTGTTCTCCCACAATACGACGTTCTGCTGCGTCAAGCAGCCGCCTGGCGGTCAGAAGGGTGCCTACTACGCCATCCATCACATGCGGGCGATCGTACGGGACCATCATCAACTTCTGCTACCGAGTAAACTCAAAGATTGGGCCGCGAGCGTGTCGGCAATCCAGGACGCGGACATCATACAAGAATTCTTTCGCATCTAGTCGGAGTTTGCGGAAATCATACATCAAGATGTCCTTCGTACCTCGGGGCAGTTCTACCTCAGAAATCAACCGTCCAACAGTGACATCGACACAATGCTACAAATGCAGGCTGACAACGCCCGTTATTTCATGACTCCCACGATAGACGGCGGCTTCATCCACGCTCCGGTCCCTTGAGTCGAGTCGAAAGCAGTGATGCTGTGTCTAGTTCTGAAACAACGATTGGCTCATGTTGTAATTAAAATTTAATGAACTTGTAGTATGTCTCTTTGGTTTCGAGAGTCGTTCAACTTAGATGTAATCGATGCTATTAATGTCTTGCTTTTCTCTTCCGATCGTTCTGTTGCATACTTATATATTGCTTATGTATTGTCTGTGAATTGGTACTAACGTTTCATTTGGCTAGTGCATAGCGATGCCGTCGTATGTCGTGTACAAGGGTAAGGTTCCCGGAGTCTACGACGACTGGGACGAGTGTCAGAGACAGGTTCATTGATTCAGCGGTAACAGTTACAAAGGTTACACCACTAGGGCCGAGGCCGAATCTAGATACGCCCGCTATCTAGCGGGAGAGGGGAGGGAGCGTTGGAGGAACCGGATGAAGATGAGTTTCATCGTGATGATGCTCATCGTGATGACCGCAGCTCTCTTCTATGTGATGGTAGTTTAGATGATCGATATTGACTTGTAATGTGAAGACAAACTCGCTACTCGCGGTCTCGAGACTTCTAATATAATGTTCTATCTTTGTTCGGTCTTTTCAATTCGGAGACTAATATGATGAATTGTATTCGGAGACTAATATGATGAATTGTATTCAAAGACTAATCTTCTATTGTATTCGATGAATCTGTTGTTGATGTGTGCTGTCTATATTTTGTCCAATTATACATTTTGTAACCTGTGCAAAAAACAGAAAATAAAAAAATAAAAAAAACTAATATTCATACTAATGGCGCATCACATCACAGTGCACCATTAGTATGTCAAAGGATACTAATGGCGCATCATTAAACAGTGCGCCATTAGTATGCCGAAGTTACTAATGGCGCATCTTGTTGTTGTGCGCCATTAGTATGCCAAAGCACCTGGGTATACATGGCCCCCTGGGAGGCATACTAATGGCTCACTTTTGTATATACTAATGGCGCATCTGAGGTCCGCCATTAGTATACCAGATACTAATGGCGCACCAGTGGTGCGCCATTAGTAAAATATACTAATGGCGTGGCACTAATGGCGCACCACTAATGCGCCATTAATGGCCAAATTAGGTGCGCCATTAGTAGGCCTTTTCCTAGTAGTGGTAGTGTGGATCAGGATGGAAGATAGTATGAAGCCAATCAACAACAGTCTTTACACAGTGAAGACAATCAGATCATGCAAGCAGGCAATGACTTCTCAAAGACAGAGTGTAAGTAAAGGGAGGTAAGAGATAGAACCAGTTGCTTGGTGAGGACAGGGATTTGTTGGACCAATTCCAGTTGCTGTGACAAATGTACATCTGGTTAGGGAGGCTGAGATTCAACTAAGAAGACCATGTCTTCACCTTATTCCCCTTGAGCTAAGAACACTTAGTCCTCGCCCAATCACTCTGGTAAGTCTTCAAGGTAGACTTCCAGACCTTCACATACTTCGTTCACCGGCAATCCACAATGACCCTTGGATGCTCAGAAGCGACGCCTAACCGGCTGGAGGATTCACAGTCCTCAAGTGTAACAAGTCTTCAGATCACTCAGACAGAAAGACTTCAGTGATGCCTAACACTCTTTGGCTCTGGGTGTTTTGGGCTTTGTCCTCGCAAGGATCTCTCTCTCAAATGCTTCGGAGGTGGGTTGCTCTCAGACGACAAAATTAGTGCACTAACTCTGAGTAGCCACCAATTTATGGTGTAGGGGGTGGGCTATTTATAGCGAGGAGGCAGCCCGGCCTGATTGGTTTGAAATGACCCTGGGTCACTAAGGAACTGACACGTGTCCAACGGTCAGATTTCAAACACACGCAGCAGCTTGACTTGGGCTACAAGTAAAGCTGACTCATCCAGCTCTAGATAAGATTTGCTCTCATTGTCTTCGCTCGAAGACTTAGGATTTGATTGAGCATCACTTCAGTAACTCTGACTTTGTTCACTTGGACCCCACTTAACAGTGCGGTGGTTCCTATGACTCAACAAAGAAGAAAAGGAAACTACGAAATAACTATGTCTTCAAAATCCATAGTCTTCACATGAATGTATTCTCAAGTCATAATCTTCATTGTGAATATCTTCACAAACCACCATTGACTTCAATGTCTTCACACATTTTTAGGGTCATCTCTGGTAGGTCAACCGAATCAATGTGGGACTACTACCCGTGTTATCCTGCAATTCTCACAAACACATTAGTCCCTCAACCAAGTTTGTCGCCAATACTCCAA
This sequence comes from Triticum dicoccoides, assembly GCF_002162155.2. Lineage (NCBI taxonomy): Eukaryota > Viridiplantae > Streptophyta > Magnoliopsida > Poales > Poaceae > Triticum > Triticum dicoccoides. Next base: position 636,001,274 of record NC_041392.1, on the reverse strand, counting down.
AACCAACTAGGGGTGGCACTAGATGCACTTACACGAAGGTTTTCCATTTTTTTGTTTTTTTTTTAATTTTTTATGCCTGTTTCGAAATGCTGTCAAAATGACGGGAATGACCATTCCTAGATAGTGCTTGAATCTTGGATTTTTTCTGGTGTTTCTCTGATTAAATAGATACTTATGTACCTAGAAATCATTTCTGGAAAAAATAAAGAGCAAACTATGAGGCAGCTGCAGTTCAAATTTGACCCGCTTTCAACTAAATCGATGGAAATTTGTCTTTTTCACCAGAGGTGGTTCAAAATTTTTTACACCCAACCATTTGGTCAATTGTGCATTAAATATGTCCTAGTATTTTGGAAAATTTATTTGGTAAAATTTTGCAACAAATATATGGTAGGTCCCTCACAAAAAACTCATTTTGGGCACTCGGAAAATGATTAAAAATAGCTAGAAAGATCGGAAATGCATACAAATTGTGTCGGATGTGGGGTTCCGGCAAAACCCTTAAGGTTCAAACTCTGGGGTGTGCGTGAAGTTCTTTCCTTCTACTGATCTACACCCTAGCTCACTAAGATCTCGCGGACAAACTCGGTGAACTCGCAACACAGAAAGACACATGATTTATACTGGTTCAGGACACCATTATGGTGTAATACCCTATCCAGTGTGTGGTGGTGGATTGCCTCTTGGGCTGATGAAGAACAGTACAAGGGGAAGAACAGCCTCCTGAGGTTGAGGAGTTCTTGCGCTCTGTGGACTTGTGTATGAGAACTCGATCCCCTCTCCTACTGTGGTGGCTAGCTCTACTTATATAGGCCCTGGTCCTCTCCCCAAATACTGAGCGGGAAAGGAGCCACCAACGGCGGGCGAATTTGAAAGGGGACAGCTAGTACAAGTTATCCTGACAAAAGCGGTCTCCGCCTGCAAAAGGCTCTGGTGGTGACGCCGTCTTGGGCTCCACGGTGACCTCCGTCTTGCCGTCCTGCCGGTCTTGGTCTTGTTGCACCAATATGGAAACCTTTGCCTGATGCCTCGGTACTCTGCATCTGTGCTTGCTTCCTTAGCACCAAAGAGGAAACAAGGACGCTACGCGTGCTGGTGCCCGCCTCGCGCTTGCCTGGTGTCGATCGTCATGCACTACAAAAAAATACACTTCCATCATGATACGTGTTTGTCACAGTAGGTCGCTTTTTTTGTCATGCACGTACATCCTTGACAAATTTATGACAGAATCAAGATAGTCATACCTGTGCTGTCATAGAAGTGTTCCATGACATTACCAAAATTATCATCACGGAAGTGTCCACTTCCATGACGATAAATCACGCGTCACAGAAGTGCTTTCGTCAAGGGTGACCGGCACGTGGCATCCACCATAACGGAACGCCATTAAGCTATTGGGTCGGGTTTTAGATCCGATAACCCATTAACAGCCCCGACTAATGGGGATTTTCCACGTGTAAAATCATCATTGGCTAGAGGAAACACGTGTCAGCTCATCGTCCGGACAGATGTCATCCACTCACTGGACAGAAGGCGCCTATGATACGTCGACACATGGCATGACCCAACAAGTTTAAATGGGCCGGCCCAACTAGAGGCCCACAAGATTTTGCGGACCATAATGGGCCGGCCCAGCTAAAGGCCCATGAAATTTTGCGGACCATAATGGGCTGGCCCAGCTAAAGGCCCACAAGATATTGCGGGCCATAATGGGCCGGCCTAGGTAAAGGCCCACAAGATTCTTACGGGTCATAATGGGCCGGCCCAGCTAAAGGCCCATGAGATTTCGCCGACATTAATGGGCCAGCCCAGCTGTAGGCCCACAAGATTTTGAGGACCCTAGTAGGCCGGCTCATTAACTGGCTGCCATGTTTTGGGCCAAATGCCGGCCCATATTTGATCTGGTCCATTAATGGCCTGCCATGCTCCGGGCCTAATAGTGGCCCATATGAGATCCGGCCCGTTAAAAGCCTACCATGTTCTGGGCCAAATTACGGCCCAGATCAGGTCCGGCCCTTTAAGAGGCTTTGGGCTCAATTATGGCCCATATCAGATTCGGCCCGTAAACTGGACACTATGCTTTTGGGCCCACTTGCTAAAGCCCAGTTAGTAATTCGTTCTGATATTAGTTTTGGCCTGTTAAGGGCCCGTTTAACATTTCGGCCCTATATTAATTTTGGCCTGTTAAAAGCCCGTCATATAGTTGGGCCTAACTATGGCCCGGTTTGCATCCGGCCTGCTCGCAGCCGATATCTGATTGGGCCAAACAAGGACCCAGACAATTTTGGCCTGTTACAAGCCCGTGATTTGATTCACACAATCATGGGCCGGGGTTCATTTCGGGCTGCTGCGTAACTAGTAGGAATTAAGAACAAACCTACTCTATACAATAAAGAAATTACGGCATAGTAACTAAGAATAAACCTACACTACACAATAAAGGATTTAAGGTATATTACATCCACTGGGCATCAAAGTTCGCCACCAGTGATCATAAAGCGCAATGAAGAAGCACATTACAAAAACTGGGCACCATTGCAGCATAAAAAAATAATACTGAACTGAGACCACTTCCAAGACAGTTCAAGAAAGGTTAGCCTTGCGGGGGAACTGCTGCGCAAGCTGCTGAGCAAGGCTGTGAGACCGGCCTAGCATGTCGGTTCTAGATTCCAGGTGTAGCTGTTTAGCGATGAGGTTCTCATTGGTGTTCTCCGCAATCTTTCTTAGAGATAGGACTTCAAGTCGAAGTTGAGTTGCAGAATGCCTTTCTGCTAGAACTTGGGACTGAAGAAGTCAAACTTATTCAGACAACGAATTCTGTGAGCTTGTCTGACTATTAGTCTCAAGTAACTTGAACACTGCATCAAGACAAGACTTTGGGGTTGTCTCGCTATCTTCAAGATGTTTTTCCTTCTTTGCTGCAATATATGTTGGGTTTGTCTCATAGCCTTCAGCAGACTTGTGCATGCCATCAGGCATATCACCCTGAAACAAAGCAGAAAGATGACAGGTTTTGCACGTGTATAAACAAAGATGATAACTGTTCTGTCAATTCTATCCAATTTCAAATTAGAAAATAAAGAGTATGTTCAAAATATCAATAGCATAATTTGGCATTGTTCATAATGCGGGGAGCTTCACCACACTACTGGATTACCATGTCAACATAACAAGCATAGATGAAGGGCAAAGAAAATCATTGTATCTATTTTGGATAATGTGCTTGGCATGTTGTTCATATCACCAGCCACATCAGTAAGATAAAACAGGAGATGACAAGGTGCAAATGTGGGCTGCTTCACCACACACTAGATTATAGATCCATAAAAACAAGCATACATATAGGGAGTATTAAGTAATGTGCATGGTATGAATAAGGAATTTGGTTTTACAAGTAAAACTTAGAACTTACGGTTCTTACGAACATGCATTTTGGTAGAAACAGCAAACTAAACATCAGTAAATGATAGGGAGTATAAGCAAATTAAACAGCAGTTGAGGATAAAGGCTTTAGAAGGACTGACTTACATTAACAGTTAACACCGGCTTTATAATGCCCTTCTCCATGGCAAGGGAAGGATAACTCAAGAATTTCAGCACAGAATCTTCTTCATAAGCATTGCCTGTACTCTACATTTTGTAGAGAGTAATTATAGATATGATAATACTGGAAGGGATAGAGGATAATGAAGATAAGATGCAGATTGATGCTACATAATCAACTACCAATCCCTGGAAGTACAAGCGTTACAGGACAAAATGTACTGACAAGAGCAATGGGCTACAGTTCTGCACTAGCATTGTCTGTGTATTCTACTTGTTGGTAAGATTAAATATAGATCTGATCTTTTTTAGTAAATGGTGGGCGAGGGAGATAAGATGCAGAATGCTACAAAATGAACCAATCCCTCTTCCCATAATACAAGAGTGTTTTGAACACTGGTGTACTATACAAAATGTTCTTATATTATGGGACGGAGGGAGTAGCTGTTAATGTAAGTACAGTGATAGACCACGTTTAGTCCTTACAAGAGGACTGTAGAGCTAAACCTCTTCAAAAGCATTGGGTTGATTCTAAATTTATGTAAGAGTCCATACGGATCTTATAATGTCCACCAAATGGACGATTACGAGGCTAACATCTGCAATGATGCTACATAATCAAACAGCTATGAAAGTAAGTATGGTCATACAGGGCAAGAGGTACTCACAAGAGCAATGCAGTGTGCAGTATAGTTGTGAGATTATGTGGTCCCTTGAGAACGAATGTTCTTCTGCTAACAGTTTTCATACAAGTGCGGCATTAAGGCAAATGCAGAAATGTAGTTCAAATTGTGATGTGATATCATAGACAGTACCTTATGCTGCAGCCGAGACCAATGTGTAACAAGATTATTCCAGTCAACATCGGATAAATGTAGCACCGGAGACTTTACAGAAATTTCGTTCAGAGGCTTGCCATCAAAGTGCGCTTGCCTCAGGTAGGAACGATACTTCATCAACGAGTGCTTGAAAAGCGCAACCAACCCTTGCTCGTCATCACAATCCAGTTTGCGCCTCGCCTATTTAAAAGAATGAAATCTTGTGTCTTCTGTCAGCAGAAACATATGCAGTATTGACCATGAATAACATTAGTACATTACTTACGCGTAAGTTGCGGAGGAAGGCTGGAAATTGTTCTGCGTCTGCGGTATAATCTTTCCATGAAGGAAAGATGCGCACAAAGTTCCTGACAACAACATAAGCTTCGTCTTCTAAACTGGGAAGAAATGGAACAGGGGTCCTATTTGCTGCAATTGGGGCTCTCTCTGGTTCGAAAAGGGATTTGGCAACTGGATTTGGTGTACTCTTTGCTGGAATGGGGGTTTTGCGTCGTACAGTTGGTGCTATGTCAACTGGCATAATCATACTGTTTGCTGCAGTTGGGGTCTGCTGAGTTGGGGCATCAGAAATGAGCAGTGTAGTAGGGCTAGAGTCTGCTAGAGTGGGATATTTTGTGGGTCAGGTGATATTGCAACTACACCTAATGGGCTATTTGAAATATCAGGTGCCACTACCTTTTCCAAATACTTTGCTTGTGCTCCTCCATGATCAGCAATCGCCCTCTTCCTTTTGAACGTCTAATACAAAAGAACACCATTTGAATGGATAAATATGGTATGATGACAGATGGAATATGTACTGAAAATGGATAGGCAGGGCGTATTCACATACACGATGTGTAAACTAAGCTAATTGCAGTTCAACAAAGTAGAAGCAATGCAAAGTATCAGTTGCAAGATATGTGCGAGCAATGTAACCTTGGAAAGTTAGAGCAAGTACCTTGATGGGTGAATAAGATAGGGCATCTTCCTCTGACTCCTCCACTAGGGAGCTACATTGACTTAGGTCTCCCTCTAGCTCAGAATCACTGTTAGGATCATATTCTGAGCATGAATCTGTAGGTGGAGAGTGTTTGCATTTCATTGCATCCAGACTTGATTTTAGTCCCTTAATGCCAAGTTTGACAGCCATGGCATTGTTCTGCTTTATTCTTTTCATGCGCGCAAGCTCATAATCATTATGATGCTGTTCAGAATCTGAGATTCATGAAAACATAAAAAGTAGTCAAATTATCTATGGAATGCATTGCGGTTTCAACTCGGAGAGTGTCTCCCTATAAACCCCTGCATATGCAAAGTTCACCTCCCCGACCGTGCTGACCAGACCACACACAGAGATACACACCCGAGCGGCGAACATGCATTTATGAAACTAATTTAGGAACATTTAGCTGGCCAATTAAACAACTCTGTTTTAATAATATCAGATTCATATTTGAACAACTAAGCTTGTTTAGCTTGATGGGTTGAGCAGTGTTATTATGACACGAAGCATGTATTCTGATCGTATAGTGATCATAAAACGGGGAAACTATAAGCATATATTTTTTAGCAAAAGAGGGTTTCCCCTCTGATTTCTATTAAAGAAACCACCACGGAACCAACATGATCAATTAAACCCTAAGCATGATCAATTAAACCGTATTATGGCTGTGCCATGGCAGATTTGAAGCTGCAAATCGGAGAAATGATATTTAGCATCCATTGTTTGCTTCGAACTAAGAACGAAATTCGAAGAGCTGAAAAGAAAGTAGAGTAACCAAGTTAAGATCTATTTTTTCGTTGAGATCAAAAAGTTGAGGAGATATGAAGTACCACCTCTTTTGCGGCGCCGTGTAGGCATCGGGGGTGCGATGGCTGTTGGTGGCGTTGAAGCAGATCTGCGACGGTAGACGGGTGCATCGGGGGATAAGTCCCGTTGCGGTGGAAGAGAAGGTCGTGTGAGCGGCCCCGGCAAAGAGGACGACGGCGCCGATGAAGCGAGAGGACGGGATGCAAGGCTATTGGTCCGTCGCTGTGGATGAGAAACGTCCATCTCTAGTAGTGGACGACACAGTCTTGGTAGGCGCTCCAGCATGGTGGAGGACGGTGGCGATGGATGTGGTGGAGGACGGCGGCGATGGATGGGGTGGCGGACGGAGGCTGGTGTGGGAATGGGGTGTTCTAGCGCGGACGGTGTATGAATGGGAAAATGGAGGGAGAGGTACGGGGAACCATGTTTTTGGGACGCGCCTGTCTGAAATAAGGGAAATTTACAAACTTATCCCCCGTTTCAAATTTGGATGTCTCGTCGGTTGGAGATAGGACGGTAATCTCGCATCTCCCAAATATTTGCCAGTAACTATTTCGGGCGAGGAGAGGGTGTTTTGCCGCCCACGGTTGGCGCCCATGGTGTATGAACGGGGCTGACAGGTAGGGCAGTTGTGTCACGTCTGATGGAAGTTACACATCTGCCCCTATTTAAAATATTAGCCTACATCTATTTCGGACGAGGAGAGGGTGTTTTGCCGCCCACCGTGTATGAATGGGGAATGGAGGGAGAAACAGAGGTCTTTCGGACGAGCTTGAATCAAATGAGTTTTGCCGCCCATGTTTGACGCCCACCGTGTCGGAATGGGCTCAGAGGCGGTCGTGTCACGTCTAATTGAAGTTACTAACCTACCCCTATTTGGAGCAGTGGAAATCAGGCTGATGGATTGTCCGTGTAATGGGTAGACAATAATTTCCATCTCCCAAACACTTGGCTTCGGGCAGCCGATGTGGGAGTGGACATTTTGCTGTTTCTTTCGAATTTTGGGACAATAAGCATCCACGTTTACCCTGGCAACTAAATTCGAATACATTTTGTATTCCTATATGAATCTTTATAAATCATTCTATGTGTTTTTATATATCTTCGAAAGGACAACAAAGATGTATCCCACTGTCATATATGAATATGGTTTACAACTGCCGATACTCAAATTCAGAAACTAGAATCCAGTTTAAGGTGAATTCGAATATTTGGAACACTTCATGTCCAACCCAAATGTCACACGCAGCATAATGTGTACTCCCATTTATATATGTACACAAGAGATGTATCAAGATTCAAATACCGAGTCAATCAACCAAGAATGTACGGAACTAACAGACATATAAACACATATATAGTATATGGATCAATAATATCAACTAACATACATAAGCCAGGCCGCTGTACTTTTTTTTGGCTACAACAGCATCCTTTTTTTAGCCAGCATCTTGGCCCTTTCCGATGCATGCCACTTATGGTCCATCTATACTACTATTGCTGAATGCACATTCAGCCCGATTGGCATATTTGTAGGTCTGGCACAGCAATCCAAATGAAATGTCTCCCAGTCTTATCAATTAATATAGACTTGTGCTCAAATAAAATTACGAACAGAAAAAAACAATTATTACATGATCTCTAAAACAAATAGTTTGATTGATTACGTGAACAGACAACACAAAGGTTATTCAACTATGGAAAGAACATTTCACCTATGATTTACCAAGTAGAAATTTAATTTCTTTTTTTCCTTCAGGACCTTAACAATCTTGTCAGTCTCAGCTTGCTCGTTTTGAAATCCACCAAATATTTAATGGTTGTCTTGAGTACTGCTTGTGATTGTGCTGTTTGCTTCCTCAACATGTCAACTTCATCTCCAAGTGCAGAAGCAAAATCTCTTTCTACCACTAGTTTAGCCTCTAGAGCATCAGCAGTTAGCAATTCACAAAGCACGATTGGGCCGGTGCCACTTCTGTGGGATGATGCAACGTCCATGAGGACCTCGCTCTTTGATCTTAGGCTAACCTGTTTTGCCATTAAAGTTCCGATTGGATTCAGAAAAGTTGAAGTTAGCAAAATATCAACTGGGAGTTATAACAGCAAACTAGTTAAATAAACAAGGAATTAAAGAGTTTCAATTGGATGCTGAAAAGTAGTTATTAACATCATTATAACCCGCTGTTGCAGCAGCAAAGCAGTTAAACAAACAAGTAGATATTTAAGTTAAGGCAAATAGGTAATTCTTAACAGTAAGTATCAAACACATAGATAGGCACAATCTATAATATGATTAACAGGCTGTGCCATTATGTAATCAGTAGCAAACTAAAGTAAGCCAAGCAACATAATTGAATAATTTTGCAATAAGTGGCTAACTAAAATTCCGAAAAGCAGGTAACTGAACTTATGCTAGTTCTTTGTACAGGCACACTGCAACTTCTTTTTCGCTTACAAGGTTGTACGAAGGAGTCCATGGCATCAATTGCTTGGATACGCAGTCCCAATACTTCTTTCTTCTCACACTGCATGGGTAAGTCGAATGGTTAATCTGGTAAGATGGTGCATCCTTGATATGTTATATGAGGACGTGTAGTCAGACTAGTTGTAGCCAAACACATCACACTGGCTTTTACTATATATTTCATGCGATTACTTTTGGCATATCGAGATCTAAGCAATCTACAATAGGATGAAAAGACTGGCATCCTTCACATTATTGGCGAACTTAGTTCATAGAAACAAGCAATTCAACCATTCTGTGGGTAAATCAAAAGCACCACTGGAATATTTTTCACTATCCAATCGTACACGCAAAAAGGAGCAACGCCACCATAGGGGCTGGTATGGGCGGCCGCCTCAGGTGGCTGGAAAGTGTGCACCAAGTTTGAGTCATCCAGGTTGGCCCATGCTAGTTTTGTTCGTCCCAACGCACGAGCAGGCAATGTAAAAAATGAAGAAAAATGTTTCAATTTGGATGGGCCAATAACATAAGTGCAAGGCAGGCCCTATAGCAGGCTCGCGGCCCAAACGAGCGCCTCCCATATCGATCAACAGCAGGAAAAATCCCAATTCATTCGCTCCAGCCTCTAGTCTGGCTCGCTCCTAACCTAGCCATCGCTAGACAGACCGACACAGCACGTCCTCGCGCCATCGTTTGAGGGCGGTCGCCTGGCTTCAAGCGAACGGAAGGACAAGAAGATGAAGATCCAACCCCGGGTGTAGCCTGTGTGGGAGGCAGCGGCGGCAGCATGGGCATGGCATCGAGCTTGCGCAAACGGACATTCGCAGCTTGCAAGAGTAGCATGCGCAACGAGCAGGTACATCACATCCCTGATTATATCTAACTAGTCGTCAACCCGTGCACCTGCACGGCCTAGCAAATTTAAAATTCAAATAAAAACTTTGTTGACATGTTAAATTGTCAAAGGAACTTGAATATAATGTGTTGAGCTTGAAATGTCATTTTTGGTCCCTATTATGTGTTGGAAAGAACAACTAAATAAAGTAGGAGGATGGGGAATTTTATGCATTTAGGGAGGTGTAGTGATTAGACATTAGAATAGTACACTACAAACCTAAAATTATGCAATAAATGAGAGTTTTATATGGTCCATCAAATTCAAATATATCATGAAATAGTTTGATCAACATAGACATTGAAGCTTGAGGATGCTAAACTCAGGGAGTCGCGATATAATAGTTGAATATTGGCAATACCACCGCTTCTCTTTTAGAGGAAAAACAGAACTCTACTGCATATTTTTATAAATAAATACCCCTTCCATCCCAAAATAAGTGTCACTGATTTAGTACAACTTTGTACTAACTTTGTACTAAATCAGTTACACTTATTTTGGGATGGATGAAGTAATACGTAACAGAGTACCAAAAGTTAAAAATAAATAAATACACAACATGTACAAAGGAGGTCTATATAAAAGAATTGACCCAAGGTTCAAAATTGATGTAGTCTTTCCCATATAATATTAGTAGCACCACAACTTCACGCAAGAATGCCTAAATTTAGTAATATAAACAAATTCTTTAATGAAAACAGTCAAACAATTGTTCCACCAATTTCTATAGTGTCACCAGATTATATGACACTGCTTACATATGCTGTCAGAGAATATATGTTACTTATAATACGAAATTTTCAAATAACAAATGGTGTGAACCAAAATCACTGTGCTTATGTGAGCAACTTGTAAATCGAGCATGATTTATTATGAAACTTTCCTCTTAAAGAAACAGACACTGGGCCATTGTATTTGTCAATCACTGAAATGGTTAAGACAACCTGGAGTGTTAGTGAAAGAAAAATAGGAGAATATTTTAAAAATACACTTATTGCACTTATCCTCAAAATACACATCAATTAATACAATGGACATACCATTATTGTATCCATCAAATTACCATCGAATATCATCAAGCCTTGGGCCTATCAGATGTACTGCATATCTTTTTGTTTTTCAAAGCATACATTCAAAAAGGAATACGAAAATTCTAATAGACATTCCACCATGGCTATTTTCTCTACTTAAAAATTTAGTTACACAATATCCAGACAATATAAACAATAAATAATATTGCTGACTTCTTTTTGAAAAAAGTGTCTAATTTATTCAGATTCATTGACTGGCATCAATTCACAGTATATCAGTATTGCCTTATTTTGGACACTCCTCTATATATATAATGGTATACCACAATATTTCAATGACCAATGATCCATAGTACCATAACATATTAAACAAAAGAAAATGAATAATATATTGATTTCTAGGAAGGCCCCCTTTTTCCTTTTAGATTTTTGACATCCTCCATACAAACCAAGAAGTTTCTACGGGAAGTAGTATAGACGAAATATTCCTTACCACTTTAGAGAAAGAAGCTTTTTTTTGCGAAACAGAGAAAGAAGCTTTTAGCTCTACACCTAAGGAAAATTAGATTGCTCATGGTGCACCCATCATACTAATACTTGATTTTAAGCAAACTGCATATATAGGAACTGACTGCCGAGCCAAGTCGCATGTGGGAGCATGTTCTTGCATCTTGCATAACGAAATTGGTTCAATCTACAGATCCAATAGTCAGGCAATCACGCTCCAATGTACTTTCTCCCCTTTCTGACACATGATGGAATTCTTCATAAATAGTTATTGAAAGATGCTAATTCAGCTCGCCAATAGCTCAACTAATAATTAAGCATTTTTATAGCTCTGAATGCACCTTTTTTTAACCTTGATCCACAAAGACACCTTGTAGCTGCCGTTGCATATGTTATCCGCGTAGGAGCGTCAAAGGGACCTCCCTGCCGGTGGCAGGCTGCCACCGTGCTGCACCCTCCACCCTGCTGGCCTGCGAAGCCCGCAATCCCACTGCGCCACCAAGGGGTAGGGACGTGCTAATGTAGCTATAGGTTTATCTCTCCTTGAACTCCACGGCCATGTTGCTCAAGAGGATGACACACATGTATTCATAAAAACCGCAGAGATTGATGCTGGTGCCGGAGGCCGGATCCAGTTGTACGCATTGCATGTATATATATATATATATATATATATATATATATATATATATATATATATATATATATATATGCATCAGTGATTGTGTGTCTTATTTGATGTACATCCACCCATCTACTACGGTTTGACAAACGATGCTAATTAGCATCAATAAATTTATCTACAGAAAAAAGAGAAAACAATGAAGAAGAGCTGAATATACCTTTCATTTTTATTAGGACGATGAACAACATCTGGTGATTATGATTCTCATGTCACAAAAATACTTCTGCTGATTACCCTTGCCGACGTAATTTCCAGCCACGTAGTGTTACAGAGCCGTCCAATCCGAGACGTGGGGCTTGCTATTGCCGAGGCACCAGTTGCAGCTACTACCAGGCTGCACCTTATGTTGGGTTAGCCTGTCGCATGCTCGCAATGCCATGGTGCCACTTAGGGTTACCGATGGACAACCTGCATGGTTCGGTCTCTGGAGATTCAAAGGCAGCAGACGAAGGAGGTCAGGAAGAAGCCGCATGGATTGTTTTAGATTGGACTATTGCGTGAAGACATGAGAGAGGACGTGAGATGGATGGGAACAAATCTGATGGACACGGTTAAAATTATAAGAGTCTGCAATCATACACATCATCACATAGAGAAAATGAATGAATTGACTAAAGGAAGATGTATAGATGTCTGTTTGTAGAAAATATTACAATTGCAGAGTCCATATTACATCCTTATACCAGCTTCACTATGCATCAAATACGATGGCCGTCCTCAAACCTTGCCGCTGCTGGGTTGCCCACCTGGAATCAAAGCATGCTTTAACTCTTTGCTTTACGTCCTGTGGGGTGCCGCTTCAGTCAGATCTGATTACATGCCTATGATCCAGTATTTGGCGACTTCAATCTTGCTGCTCGTGGAGGCTCATGAGCAACAGAAGATGGCCGCAAATAAATTTGATGCAGGAGGCGACGTTTTCCTTTTATGCGAGGATGGGTAGAGGAGTCCATCTCTTTTACGTGAGGAGGGGAGTAGGATTCCACCTCACACACGTGAAACCATAATCTCACGGCCATCGATCAATCATAAATAAATCCAATGGATATTATTCTTTTGTCTCGAGAATTAACGTGAAGCCTCGTTTGGTGCCTCCGATTAGTAAATATAAGATTCAACTCTTCAATTTCTGGCCAATAGTTAAACCTGATGGTGTTGTAAAACTGCTTGTATGTAGGGAATCTATGAGAAAATGAAACCAATTTCTACTTATTTTATAACTCCCCCAATCAATACTGAACTGACTGAATCTGATGTATCTAATCAAGTTTCCGGTGCAAACATACAAGCTCATGTTGTTCTTGAGCCTGAAGTGTCTAATGAACAGACTGCTAATGAAGGATTTGATGCAAACATTTTGGTGATGAACATATAGTGTCTAATGAGGGATCTAATGCAAGCATTTTGCAAGCTCATTGAAGGATTTAGTGTCTAATGATGATCTACTATGTTGAGAGAGACAGAGATTTGTAGGCATTGATGATAAGCAAATTATAGTGCATTTTCATAGCTCGAGGAAACGCCGAGGCCATCTACAAGAAAGTCCCCGTATCATGACAACATATCATAAATACTTTTCTAGTCTGTTGTTTGAAACTATTGGCATACTTGTGCAGGATAGATATATTAATATGCAGTTTGCGCACTAGTTATACGTGCAATTACACTTCAATATTTTCAGCCAGAGAACGAATAATTCAAGCAGGTACAGACCATGTTTGTAGTCCTTGTACATCATGTTGCATTTTGTGTTTTTTGGTGCTTGCATCATTTAGTGTTTATAATCTGAACTACTTTGGTTCATTAGCTGGTTTTCAAAGTGCATGTAGCTTCACATTTCTCAAGTTATGTTGATTTCCGGAGTGCAAGTGCCTTCGTATTTTTGAAGTTAAACGTTCGCCCCTGGTAACTTAAATTCGTGGATCAGCCACTTCACACAAATCATACACGAATGCGAGTACAAATTAAACGAAATGCAGGGACTTACGCTAGCTTGTTGTACAGGCTCACTGCAGCTCTGCTTGCGCTTGGGATGTTCCATGTACAAGTCCATGTTACCACTTGCTTGGATGTGCAGGCCTTGTGCTCCTTGCATCCTCCTCTACATTTTTGACACGGCGAATGGTTGATCAAATAAAAGGAATCGACCTTGATGTTGTACCGGAGGACAGATACTTACAAGGTTATACGGGTGTGCAGGATGTGTACCAGATCCCGTAGCGCCGTCATGCTTCGCTAAAATATGGATTTGCTTGTTTCAGATGATATCTCCATAAGAAATAAGAGTTAAGGTCAGAGTTGCATAGGCGTGTAAGCTAAGAGAGCAGTGAAAGGATATCCAAACATCGTCGGAACAGTGCACAAGGGAGTGATGTGTGGATACCTAGTTCGGGCCGGCGTTTGGGCATGCTCGCCTAGCTAGAGTGCGGGTCACTTCAGAGCCGTTTAGGGTGATGCGCTAGCATTGGCTAGCCACGCACGGATGCAGATCTTGAGTGGCAGCGGAGCGCTACGATGCGGTGGACGAGACCGTTGGTGCAGCCCCAACGACCTCGGGTGGCGGAGGTGCGACGATGTGCTCGGTGAAGTAGCCCCGGTGAGCTGGGAGACGGCATCGGTGAAGCGCACCTGATGCGGTGGAACTCGGTGTCTGTGAGGCACGTCGGTTGCGGCGGCCGACGTTATCGGTGGACCACCCGGTGCGGTGGACGAGGGCGTAGATGAGGTAGCTCCGGTGAAGTGGTGAAGCGCGACCGTCATCTTCATCTTTGTCGTCCGGCACAGAGGTGGGGAATGGTGGGGAAAGAGACGAGACGAGGGGCGATTCGAGGGTTGGCGGCGAAATAGGGATTTGAGCAATCTGGGTGCGGAAGGGGATGGTGGAGAAGAGAGATTTTTCAGGGCTGTAATTGGGGCCGCCAGATATTTTAGTCCAAAACATGGAAGCGCGAACTTATATTGTCGTCGTCCTTTTTTGGGGGGGATGGGTGGCTGGGTGCTACGCGTCCGTCCAACACACACGACCACCCCGACAGGACTATGCTTCGGTGCCTTTGTGTCCATGACATATGGGCCCAACAGGTGGTTGGCCCACATATTAGTGACTCAAAGGTAGTTGCCTTTAAGGCACCGAAGCAGCGTCCACCCCGACACGACCCTGGTTTTCCTGGTGCGCCTACATTTGAGAATGCAAACGAATCTTCTTTCATTTGCAAACGAATCTGTATGTATTACCATGCCCATGTTTTCCTTGCAATAATTAGTCATTCGAAACGAGATACTCCATCCGTTCACTTTTGTATGTCGTTTCAGACAACTTAAAATGAACTGTTTTGCACATTGTCTGAAAGATCTTCAAGGTCTTATAAAAGTGAACAGAGGGAGTACTATAAATTAATTAATGAGGAGTTATTTGAAAAAAATCGAAACGGTACCCATGCTAACATGGATTAGAGTGTGTGTCACATAATTAGTTATTTGAATTAGAGTATGTGTCACGTAGTTAGTTATTTGAATTAGAGTGTGTGTCACGTAGCGATCTCCAATTCTAACGTGGATTTCGCATTTCACTTTATCCATGCTACTTTTTAATACAAATTCATATGTATATGATGAACACCATGGTAGTGAGAAAACTTTTGGATGGATTCAAATATATGACCTACAAAGTAGCACAAAAACTGAGTCAATGTAAACTTTTCGAAACTTAGTATGGCACGAATTCGAAATAATTACCCATATGTCTGGTCCTCGGTTCAAATCTTACAATGTACAGCGAATTGAAACATTGATATTAAGTCTCGTACTATGTACATTCAAATGTTGTTT
>NC_041392.1:635939574-635985464 GCF_002162155.2 Triticum dicoccoides | reverse complement strand
GCACAAACCCTACATACTTCCTGTATCGGTCAATCTTCCTCTCGTAACCACCTTAGGAAGCTATCGGTTTCCAACACACGTTCATTCTTTCTCTCCATGTTTCGATCTCCTAGTCTCTCAACTACACAACCCCTTTTTCCACTCTGTTACCAAATGTATTTACCTCACACACCCGCCATTGCACCCCATGCCGAGCTCTCTCTCCCCGCTCTCCCTCTCACCCTCTCGCGCTAAACACATGCATTGCCTATCTAGCCCCCCAACCTCTCGTGCATGCGCACGCACGCACATTGTATATCTAGGTCACTCCCTCAAGACTGTCTCACTCTTTCTTCCACACGGCGGGCCGCACTCGCTCAATCTCGCTCTCTTTATCTGAGTCTCGTTTAACCATGTTTTCTTTCACACACAAATGATATATCTCCTTGTTCGGGCCTCGATCGACACACTCTATACTCTCTCACGCAGATTGTCTATCTAGGTTAGTCCATCCAAGCCGCCACCGCTCTTTCGACCTCATGGTGGGCCACGCTCACTCAATCTCTCTCTCTCTCTCTATCTCTCTCTATATGTCTCGATTGACCTCGCTCTTTCTCGGACAAAAACGATATATCACCATGTTGAGCCCAATTCGACCTATTCACATTGTATACTCTCTCACGCACATCGTCTATCTAGGTCACTCTCTCCAACCCGTCTCACTCTTTCGATCGCACGGCGACCCTATGTGATCGGTTGACCTTGCTTCCTCTCACGCACAAAATATATCTACACGTCTGTGACTGGATCATCTCTCAAGCTCTATCTTACAGCCCTCACCCTTGCCAAAAATCTTAATCGGACAATATCTCTCTAGAGCATATATATTTGTTCAATGAATGTTGGACCACACTCACTTTGTCTCTCTATCTATATGTCTCTCGATCGACCTCGCTTTCTCACACCGTATCTTCCACGCGTTGAAGCTACTACCTCTCCATCCCTCGCAAAGCCGGAGCTATTTACATTGCGAGGGGCACCCAACCTTGGATTAATTTGTGTAGGCATTTATTCCGGTCGGTTTAGATTATATTTTCGTAGCATTAGGCCCACAACTACTCCAATCACCGTAGCGGGTAATTAAGCTACGGGGAGCAACTAATATGAGCACCGGGGAGCCGTTCGATCGAAGATGTAGCGGCACACACGAGGCCTGAATGTTTTATTTGCAAAAAAACCTTTGGAGAGTTAGGAAATTGCGCATAATTACAAAGACTACTCCCAAGCCATTGGATCTCACTTCCAACGGTGTAGAAACTCGTATCACCATAGTATCTAAGCTGCGGGGTGGATGTGATATTCTATGCCGCTGTCATTTTTGTTCATAAACTTGCAAAAAACGTGTAACTCGTGCCATTACTTGTCTAACCGCGCAAAGTATTTGTTCAAAAAAACCATCCTACACTGCAATATCGGAACAACACACGGGGGTCCCACTTGTCATTAATCAAATTTGGACCTAAAACTAACAAATATGAAAGACGAGATTCAAACTGGCAACCTGGACTACAAAGCGTAAGTCGATAGCCTGAAAAAACGAACGGTTGTTGGATTTGTCCCTTAACTTGATTTTATAGAGTACTTGCGTTGAGTAGAGTAGTGGGAGTGCCTCGTCAACACGTGCATGACCATTATCTCACTTACTGGTGGGTCCCAGGTCTGCAATCTCAATCTCTCTTCTCTCCATCGTCTAACCTTTGCACGGGCACACACGAAGAGCGGAGCTAGCTTGCCGTGGTGTTATTACAACTAAAAAAACTTGGAAAATAGAAGAATCGCCTAGAACAGGAGACGTTGTGGCTGGTCGAGACGGTGCTAACCACATCTATCCTCTGTGCCATGTTTGCATGATGAAGCTGCGTGGCTAGTGAGGTGTTTTCAACCGACTGGCTGGGTCCCGAGGTCGAACCATTAGTACTCTACTACGTCTGATACAGTATATTTTTACACACACATTTTTCCTCCGTGCAGAGACATGGGATGCCCTACTGAGCGGTTTCAGGGTCCTCCCCGGTCATAGCGCCAAAGCAAGTAAATGAGTCGTCAAATCACGAAAGACCACCTATCCCGCCGAGTACATCAGTGAAGCACGGTGGCTAGCAAGTTGGGCTAGTTCGACCGATTAGCTAGGCCGCCACCACATTTTTTTTCACCCCTTTTTATATCTACTTGCCGGCAGGTAAATTTAAATATCCACCGCGGCGTTGCTCTAGTGTTTGGGTGCGGCAGGATTTTTAATTTTTTGATTGACGGGAGCAGGCGCGGCAGGACTTTTAATTTTTTGATTGACGGGAGCAGGCGCGGCAGCAATTAGTCACGATGACTCCGCTTGTACCCACTGCTCCCTGATATGAGAAGTCGTCGACTGGTGTTTTACCGTGGTGAAAACCAAAATATTCCCCGCTCCCTCCGCCTTCCATAGATTGCATTGCCTTTCAGCCGTTTCGCCCCCTTTACTTCCTCTCCCCATTGCTTCTACCTGGTGCCATGGCGGCGCACCAGATCATGGAGTCCGAGGTGAGGCTCCTGACACAGGAGCTCCATGCCAAGGATGCGGCGCTCAGGGCCAAGGACGTGGAGCTCCGTGAGCTCAAGGAGGAGAGGAGTGCCATGCTCCTCCGTTATGTGCGGGAGTTCACGGAGCTTCAAAAGCGGCAAGAGTTCACCACAAAGATGGTCGAGGCATCGGCGGCGTTGCTGTAGAAAGCGGGAGATATGATAGGCCATCAGGGGAGCCGGCTGGAGCGCGAGCGGGCCAATCGTGACGAGGTCCAGGATTGCCTCAGCCACTTGGTGAACCAAGTTGCCACGCATGTGTTGCGGCTGCGCGATGCCTACCGTCGTGCCAGCGCGACGATGTCGGCCGTCGGGCTAAACCCTCTGCATGGGCATGTCCATATCTCGGTGCAACATGACCGTTGGATCAAACTCAGACGGTGCAGATCAGTCACTGTAGCACAAAGCGTGTGGGTGTGTTTGGTTGCATTCTCTTTTCAATATAGTTGTTTCCTCTTCGTGTATTTTTGTCAACCTACTAGTGTGGACTCATGCACCCTTGATGCACTCTGCCAAACACCCAAAAGTGGGTCGAGAAGGGAACTTTTGCTCCCATCCCGTGCACCCTTCATACACCCTGCCTAACACTATTCGTGCTTCATGTGGTTCATGTTTCATGGAGTACTGTAGCACCGTACTCTCCGTGCGCTGTGGACCTAGTTCTGTTAACATTGATCTCACCGTCCATTCTCGACCGAACAGTCGAAAAAGCGGTACTATGTTACATATAGGAGTAGTTGACATGCGCACAACATCATTTGCTATCGTCATATCTTACTACACTAGCAACAAGATTGCGTAGTACTGACGTATGAACCACTGCACATGCCTAGTACTAGGAGCACTGCGTATGTTCAAGTGGCTGCCGTGTTTCGCACTCCTCCGTCGTAAGAGTGGAAACACTTCCTGTAATCATTTTTTTTCTTCTGAAAAATAGTGGACACACTCTGCTGTGCGGATCCTCCTCCAGCCATGCACTAAATTACTCAATTTCACCGACGTGTGGGATAGACAGCATCGGGGTCCACCAGCCATGCACTAAATTACTCCGTAGTAGAGTGAAGGTAGACTACCCCGATTGAAGCGCCGCAGTAATGCCCAATGGGCCCTCAAATCACAAAACCCCCTCCTTTCCAGCAGTAAGTTGGACGGACGAAGCAACCATCATTTCACTCTTCTCTCTCAGCTTCATCTCTACCCAACCCTCGCTTCTGCCTCATCTTTTTCCACATTTCTTCAAGAAAACCCCGACCTGCTTCTGCCATTGTTCTTCTCTCCCAAAGAAGGAAAGGTGAGCGCATCGATGGTGTTGATTCTGGCCAAGGCCCGGTCTTGCAACCCTGAGACTGATCCTATAACACCCTCTCTTTTCTTCTTGTGGGTTTGTGATTATGGTTTCTTTCTTTTATTTCTATCTGACAGTTTCTTGATGGACGCTGGAGCACCGGCCGAAGTGATGTCTATGGCTCCGGCCAAAACCGTCGAGGCTCATGGTACGAAGAAGCGCAAGCACCCCGCTGAGACTACCGCAGACAAGCTCAAAGCCATCGCCCTGCCCAAGCCCCCCTCTCCAGGATCCCTCATTAAGCAAGTCCAGGTAATATCTCTTCTTGACGATCTTTTTCTCGATCTTGATCGTGTTTTTTCATCTACCATGCAGTACTAGTACTAGTAGTACAACTTTCTGGGTGATCTTGCATGTGATTTTTGTGTGCCAAATGACGGTTCTAAATTCCTCTTTTGACCAAAACATGCGAGATGTTGACACTGATTTCTTATAGATTACTTTCAACTAGTACTTTATGAACATCAATGCAACCTTTTAAGAGGGTATATTTGCCTCAGTAACTTGTGTTATGGATATTGCATGTAATCCCTATGCTCTCGTGCCTTTTAAGACATGTTCACGCATTTCTTTGTTCACGCATTTCTGTGCGTATATGTAGTCATATATGGAGTATAATATCGAAAATCATCTTATATTTCTGAACGGAGGTAGTAATAAAATATGGTTTCTGTTTGAATTAGAACCAGGTTCGCGGTGGAGATGAAGTTCTCAAAGTCATGTCGTGTGAACTGGAAGACCTGATGATGAGTTCTACTGCTGAACTATCCAGCTGATGTGTCCTTGTCGCCACGTGTCCTGAACTAGTGTTTTCCTGTAGCATTGTTGTCAGGCGTGTTCTCGAGGCTGTACTTGACCACAACAATTTCCTAGCTATGCCTTCGATTACGAAGGGTGTGGTTCTTGTAAAGATTCCCAACAAATCTGATGCGGCATGTCTTCATCATCATGTTTATGAGTGGAAATACCACTCTGTTAGGTTCTCCAAGGTTGACAAGGTGGTGATGGTGCATGTAGACATCTCACACGAAGTCCATGGCCTAGTCAGTTATGCAGGGTTCATCCCGTAGGTCGGTGGCAAAAAATAGTCTGCAGAGTTTAGTTAGTGCAACTTTGCTTGTCTGTAGTAAGTACTATTGTTCAGTACTTGATTTGTGTTTGTGAACCCTGTATTGTTTATTAGTACTACCGCTTTTGGTGTGTGGTCAGTCCTGAGAACGGTCTATGTTAATGTCAGTCCACTCAATTTAGTCCGTATATTTTGAAGTATCCATATCATATTTTTTGAGAGGACGGTCTATCAATTATGGTTACACTCCAATATCTGTATGCATTGCAGGCTTTATCGCACCCACCAGGATTTCCAGCCCCATGGATGTTCGGTCCATACGATTTGTCACGACCTTTGGACTGTCCTGCTTCTGGGAGTAGGTGGGGCCCCTGCATGCCACGCGTAGTTGAACGATCAATCATCTGTTTAGTACTTCAACATAGTGATTTCCTAGTAAGGATTCACTCGTGTCACATCAAGTAAATCTTATTGATTTACTGTCTAAATCTTATTGATTTAATGTCATGTTTTCTTTCTTTTCCTGCAATTTTACGATGCAGGTTTTCCATGTGACATTCATCACAGAATAAACCGTTTGGTTTGCTCTACGATGGCTATTTTTGCAGGTTTCACTTCTTATGTCGTGTCAGTAACGAAGGCATTATCCATCACTTATATTACTGGAAAAAATTGGATCAGTCTGTTGTCTGAGTACAAGCTGAATCCCTATGATGAACTACAGTTTGGTTTAACAAAAACGCCACAATTAGTCCTTCTCGCGCTTAAAAGAAATGAAGAAAAAGACTGGATCATGGTCACGAATCCTAGTCAAGTTAGAAAGCTGATCATAGCAGACCAGACACGATCGCCGTTGTCTCTCACAGATCGAGCACCGACAGTTGCTCTAGCACTGACAGCGGCAGCAGCTCAGTCTGATCCAGCTAAGGATTGGGCACCGACAGTGTCAGCGGATCTGTCTGATCTACCGGAGGATCGGGCATCGACACCGGCACCTGCTCCGACACCGGCACCAGCTCAACAAGGAGCACCATCTCTGGCAGCAGTAGCGGCTTTGGCACCTGCACCAACACTTGCACTTGCATCTGCTTCGGCCCGTGCAGTTGCACAGGCAACAGACTGGGCTGCAGTTCGCATTTCATATACTAAAGTCCTTACAAAAACCGACATGTCCACCTTTTTGGTAAGAATTGGCCGCCCAAGTGCTTCTTTCTTTTTTCTTTCCCTGTTGTTTCACATGGTTCACTGTGTTGATCTAACTGTTTGGGTATGTCTTCTTCGTTCAACAATCCGGGCGACCGCGGCCAAGTTTCTCTTACCATGCGCAGCCTTGGTGTGAATGAACCTACTCAATATATCGTAAGTACAAAGGATGGTCGCATGATGATTGATGCTAAAGGATGGTCAAGGTTCAAATCTAAATCATATCTTGCGGTACGGGATGATGTCAAAATCGAACTTTCTCGGCAAGGAGAGCTGGTCCAAATCAACTTTGAAATTCTTCAGTAGCAGCACGCAACTGCCTAACTGATCTATCCTCTGAGAGATTTTGATGTAATAATCTGGCATGGTGAAACAAGTGTCCTGTGTGTATAAGTAGTATGATAGTATTATTTATCACATGGTATATCATTGATAGAATTGCAACTCTGATTGCTGGTTAGGAACTATCATTCGATTTCATTCCAACAACTGCCGTGCTTTATTCAATTTTGTGACAGCATCTAAAACCAGCGCCGTACCAATTGCTTGCAATATGAACAACGCTGAGGTTGAACACATGGGCCCCCAATCATGCAGGGTCGGCCTGCGGCCCAAAGTCCAGAACCTAGTTTCGAGAAGCACTAGCTCAGTGCAGAAGTGGCGTCCTCCTCCTGCTGTGGGTTGGGCGAAGATGAATGTTGATGCTGCGTTATCTCGCAATGGTGAAAGGGGAGCCCTTGCAGTTGTGAGCTAGGATCATACAGGCTTCTTCCTTGGAGCATCGACACTAGTGTGCGGAAGTGTTACTGATCCAGAGATCCTAGAGGCAATGGCATGTTGCGAGGGGCAATCTCTGGCTCTTGACTTAAACCTGCAACAAGTTCAGATTAGCACCGTTTGTTTAGCAATATTCAAGCATGTTGGAGAGGCATACTTGGGGCCTAGCAAAGTTATTATGGACGAGATCAAGATGAAGAAGAATATGTTCCAAACCATGGAGATCATACATGAAAAACATGAGTGTAATGTTGAAGCGCATGTGCTCGCAAAAGCTGCTACTTCTTTGCCCTGTGGACGCCATCTTTGGCTCACAGGAACCCCCGAAATTATTTGTATACCTATGGATGTTAATCTTCAATAAAGCAGCTTTTATACCTCAAAAAAACATCTGAGTATTATGTTCTCAGCTGAACCCCCATAATGCTCGTGCGTTGTAGAGGGAGTATTTTTCTCGGCAAGGTGAGCCTGTGAGATAAAAGATTTGTATATTTCTTTACACAGGGAGTATCTCTCTGTCAAAAAATATATTTATGAGTAACTAGTTACTCCTGTCTTTCTACTTCCTTTCACTGATATGTGGGGCAACCGGCAACGGGGTCCACGTGCCATATGCACAAATTACAATGCACAACTTCATAGTAGACACACCCCGGTCGTAGCGCCGGAGTAATGCCCAATGAGCCGTCAAATCACAAACCCCCCTTTCCAGCTTTAGCAGTATGCTGGACGGACGAAGCGGCAATATTTCACTGGGCCTGAATCCCTTTCTCCCTCGTCTGCTTGTTCAGAGAAAACCCCCTCACGGCGATTGCATAGGGTTTTCTCATGGAGAACCAGGTACGAATTCTTCATCCATCCCTGATAAACCCAAGTCCCTTGGTCGCAGGTAATCCTAGGATGGCAGCCACCACCGTTGATGCATTTTTCTTCCTACTGAATCTAGTGTGTTTCATTTGCAGTGCCCAAAGTGCGAGTACCCTACAGGTTTCTACGCCCTCGGTGAGACGCCACACTTGTTCCTTCTCATCCTAACACAACATTTTGAAACGCGCATAGTATGTTCCTAGAATCCTCTTTTCTATCCGGGAGGGTGGGGGTTTTTTGAACATGTTGTGTTCTCATATTATTTTTCCTCAGTGTATTATTTGCTTTGCCAGAACACATGTACTCAAGATGCTCGGCCTTGCCATAACTGAATACACTAGTTTAATGGTCACAGTGAAGACAAGCCATGGATATAAGTTCCGAGTTGGGTTCATGAACCAAGAAGATTGCTACTTTTTTATGGCCGAACTTGGATAAACTTTCTCAAGTGTTACGGACTGAAAGTTGGCGCACGAATGTTGATGGAAATAGCAGAAGCTGGTCTCATCTTCACTGTGATCTTCCACCCCGACGTTGTTCCAATTGTTCATCCATGTTAGTTTGTATCTGGTTCTTGCTTGTTGCCTCGATTACTTCTTAATCCACCTATTCTGTCTAACTAATCACAATTTAGCTTTAGAAGTAGCAACGAATCTCTCACGAAGATGCTACTTCTAACTAGTATTTTCTTATAATTGGTGGCACGTGTAGGTTTTCTCAGAGTAAAGCAGTCTGCTCGTTTGTTACTCTATAATAACTCAGCGGTTACTAATGGCACTGAAGTTGACTGGATCGACATCCACAAGTTCCTACACTTTATTGATCATCTTGAGGTCCTTGTAGGGCGTTTCAATGGTGAAAGGTCACGTGGGATATGTGTGCCACTGCTGCACTCGTTGAACAGGTCCAACTGTGTCGAGAAACTTATGGTACGAGTTGTTTTCTGTTATATATGTTGTTCATAAACTATTGCTTATACACAGTTTTACAGCTGTGATCTTCTTGAAATAGGAAGTGCCGAGTTCTATTGTTCCTATACAGATGCCTGGCCATGGTCGGGTCAGACTTGCGCTTGGTCACAACATGATGTTTATGTTGACCTACTCAATTCCCCTTGGAGGTGAAAAGATACTTATTCATGGGTGGTCTGAAATAATGAAGGCCCGTCCATCTTGTGGAATAGGACAGAAGATTATGTTCATGCTTTTCCATGGCTCTAAAGCGAATATCCTGTTTATTGACCACGTTGCGAGATGAAGCCGCTTTCAGAAGGTTGTGAATGCGCGGGGTGGCGCTTGGGCCTTCTCCTGGGGCTTGGCGGCCTCACCCTTGGTTAACTGTAGGCAAAGTAGCACTGTTCGAGGCGTGCTTTGTACGGTTGAACCTGTATAAGTACTCATACTGCTTTCAGCTTGGGTTGTTAAGTGCCCTTGCTGGTTTCAGTTAAGGTTGTTAAGTACTACAGTCTGTTGTGTTTCTTCAGTCCTGTCTTCCTCCAGCCGCCAAAACCAAACCAGCGCCGGCGGGGCCGGCTGCTTCCGCCTCCCACGACTGGCTGCGCCTTAGCGCACACATCGCCGCCCCACCATCTCCTAAATCATTAACGCCGATGTCTTGCGCGTGCTTTGGTGCGCTCGCCGCCATGCCGCCCTCTCGTGTTGTCAACATGGTGAACAAACAACAGGAATCGGCAGAAGTACGTGGAGAGGATGACAGTAGGGGCCCACCACGTTAGCGTATGAAAAAATATGCTTCCTCCTAGTGTTTTCCTGACATCTGGGACCCACGACATTGGGAGCATATATAGTCAATAGACAAGAGAACAGCACAAGATCGGCTGACACCTGGGACATAGCTACTCGAGCAGTATTTTTTTGTTTGGTATTGTTGAGACGGAGCAGGGTTTGAACTGGGCTGTGGCTCGTCTAGCCCAGGCTTATATTTTATGTTCACCATGTGACCAGCCCAGCTATTTTTTCTTTGTGAAAATGAGCCCAGTTTATTGTTCTGAAGAATACCCAATTCAGGCCTACTTCTTTTTCTACACCCTGATGGGCTGCAACTCTTTCAAGACGCCTGCAAATCTTGAAAGTAATATGAAATGGGTTGTAAATATAAAAACAGATGACAAATTGGCAATTACTTTATAATTTCTGAATTTTATTACATTTTCAAATTCCTATTTCACTGGGCATTAACCTAATTTAAATATATCTTCAAAGTACTTTAAATCTGGCTGGACATTTCGGTATTAAAAATAGTTTGGAACCCACAGAAATATGCGAAATTGGCCCTGGCCAAGCAAAAAAACGACTGCAATAAATTGCATAAGAAGTTACCATGAGCTATATATAAATTATTGAAAAAGAGGGAGTGGTTTGACTTGTGGCCCGGTTTAGTTGACGCGTATGCAAGATTTTTTTAGTCATTATATACATCAACAAACGATTCTAGCAGACGTAACCGTTGGATGTCAATCCAACGGCCGTCGTGTTTCTTCAATCTCTAATCTTCTTGCTCTAGCCGCCAAAGCAGCACCGGCAGGACCGCCTACTCCCGCCTCCCTTGGCCGGCTGTGCTGCCGCGCGGGCCTCAGCGCCCCCTACAACTCCCACTGCTAGCCAGGGCATCCCTCTACTCACCCACACCCCCTGTTACTCTGGTACTCCTCTCCGCATGGACATCCACTGCCACATCTTCCTCGGCTCCGCGTCGTCCCCTTCCTATGCCTCGCCGTCGTCCACCGCCGTGGTGCTCTCGGCGCGGCGTGGTCAATGTGGTCAACGACCGGCTTCCATCGGAAGAGTAGTGTACATGGAGAGGCTGACAGCTAGGTCCATGGCAGCCGCAAGGAAGTGCCTCCTTATTACGCGCAAAATAATTATTCCTCCACCTGACAGCGGGGACCCACCGGACGGGCCACCGGTATTTTGCGAAAAAATTGTTTCCCCCTGAATGCTGGGACCCACCGGACGGGCCACCGTATTTCGCGAAAAAAACGTTCCCCCCGCTGTCAGCTCGGACCCACCGGAAGTGCCTCCTTATTACGCACAAAAAAATGAAAACTCCCCCGGCTAGCTTGGACCCACCTTGGTGGGAGGCTGACTTGTGGGCCTACTAAGTTGACGGGGACGAAGGGCTTTGTCAACTTAGTCAATACGAACGATTCTAGCTCCAGTGACCGTACGATGTCCATCCAACGGCCGTAGTGCTTCTTCAACCTCTGGTCTTCTTGCTCCAGCCGCCCAAAGCAGTGCCGGTCGTGCCGCATGCTCCTGCCTCCTGTGGCCGGCTGTGCTGCCGTGGAGGCCTCACCGCCCCCTACTATTCCCACCGCTGGCCAGGCCCTGCGGCGACGACAGCCTCACACTGCAGCCGGAGCAGTGAACCCTCGTACTCCTCTTCGTGCGGGCTTCCACTGCCGTGTCTTCCCCGGCTCCATGTCGTCCCCTTCCTAGGCCTCGCCATCGTCCACTGCCGTGGTGCTCTTGGCGCGGCGTGGTCAATGTGGTCAATGACCGACTTCCATCAGAAGAGTACTGTGCGTGGAGACGCTGACAGCTAGGTCCACGGCCGAAGCAAGGAAGTGCCTCCTTATTACGCGCAAAATAATTATTCCTCCACCTGACAGCGGGGACCCACCGGACGGGCCACCAGTATTTTGCGAAAAAAATCGTTTCCCCCTGACTGCTGGGACCCACCGGACGGGCCACCGTATTTCGTGAAAAAAACGTTCCCCCCCTCTGTCAGCTCGGACCCACCGGAAGTGCCTCCTTATTACGCACACAAAAATGAATACTCCCCCGGCTAGCTGGGACCCACCTTGGTGGGAGGCTGACTTGTGGGCCTACTAAGTTGACGGGGACGAAGGGCTTTGTCAACTTAGTCAATACGAACGATTCTAGCTCCAGTGACCGTACGATGTCCATCCAACGGCCGTAGTGCTTCTTCAACCTCTGGTCTTCTTGCTCCAGCCGCCCAAAGCAGCGCCGGTCGTGCCGCATGCTCCTGCCTCCCGTGGCCAGCTGTGCTGCCATGGAGGCCTCACCGCCCCTACTATTCCCACCGCTGGTCAGGCCCTGCGGCGACGACAGCCTCACACCGCAGCCGGACCAGTGAACCCACGTCCTCCTCTCTGCGCGGGCTTCCACTGTCGTGTCTTCCCCGGCTCCGCGTCGTCCCCTTCCTAGGCCTCGCCATCGTCCACCGCCGTGGTGCTCTTGGCGCGGCGTGGTGAATGTGGTCAATGACCGACTTCCATCAGAAGAGTACTGTGCGTGGAGACGCTGACAGTTGGGTCCACGGCCGCAGCAAGGAAGTGCCTCCTTATTACACGCAAAATAATTATTCCTCCACCTGACAGCGGGGACCCACCGGATGGGCCACCGTATTTCGCGAAAAAAACATTTGCCCCTGACTACTGGGACCCACCAGCTACATCTTCGCACGCAAGGAAGTGCCTGACAGTCGGGACCCACCTGGTCGAAGCGTACGTATCGTGGTCATTCTGGTCACGAACATGTACGTACATATATACTGGTCGATGTAGAGGCGCGCACGTGTCGTAATAGAGGCGCGCACGTAGCATGTACACGTACGTACAACAGCCTGGGTGCAAGAAAGAAAATACGACCACGTATGTGTACATAAGGGCGGGGCCCCGAAC
This sequence comes from Triticum dicoccoides, assembly GCF_002162155.2. Taxonomy (NCBI): domain Eukaryota; kingdom Viridiplantae; phylum Streptophyta; class Magnoliopsida; order Poales; family Poaceae; genus Triticum; species Triticum dicoccoides. Next base: position 635,972,942 of record NC_041392.1, on the reverse strand, counting down.
GCCTACTCGCGCATACGTACGTCCAGGGCTCGTGTACATGGCTGTGTCGGAACGGAGAAACATCGTCGTCGTCGTGTTCATGGGGAGGCAACGGAATGTGTCGTGTTCATGGGGAGGCAATGAAATGCGTCGTGTTCATCGGGAGGGCTTGGATGGAACAGGCGATGGAAACGAGGCCTGGCGTACCGCGAAACGGAGGAAACGGCCTTGTGTTCGACCGGCCACGTTCGAAATAGGATCCTGTTCATCGGGAGGGTTCTGGCGTACCGCAAAGCGGAGGAAATGGACCTCCTACGGTCGAAACGGGGGTCCTGTTGATCGGGAGGGGTGTGGCGTATCGCAAAACGGACGAAACGGACTTGTGTCGGAGCGCTACGGTTGAAACGGGGGTCCTGTTAATCGGGAGGTGTGTGGCATACCGCAAAACGGGACTCCGCGGGATACTGTTCATCTCCACCGTCGACCCCCTCCAGCCTCCATGAGCTACTGTTCATCCACCGTCGACCTCCTCCAGCCTCCACCTGTGACTGTTCATCCACGGGCTCCTGTTCATCCAGCCTCCACCGTGCGCTACTCCACCTGGTACTGTTCAACCAACCCTCTCCACGGGCTCCTGTTCAACAACCGCTCCACGGGCTACTGTTCATCATGCCCTCCACCGTCTACTGTTCATCCTGCCCTCCATGGGGTGGTCCTGTTCATCCAGCCCTCCACGGGGTCCTGTTCATCCAGCCCCAACCGGCTCGATCGATCAAGGTCCTGTTCATCTAGAGGCAACACCACAGGGTCCTGTTCATCCACCCCCACCTGGAACTGTTCATCCAAACCCCCCGCAACGCTCACTGTTCATCCAGAGGCAGCATCGATCGGCTTCAGTTAGCAGCAGTAGCGAAGGAATCGCTCGATCGGGTTCAGTTAACAACCATCGATCGATCGCTCGGGTTCGGTAACGCGTAGCCTGCAGTGCAATTGCTCGGGTTCAGTTAGAGCCCAACGCCTCGCTTGGGTTCAGTTAGAGCCAACGCCTCGCACACATGCGCGTACGTGTACGAGAGAAACGCGCATCGCTCGGCCCCCGACCTCCCACCGTAACCTGGAACTCCCTGAAATTTTCCTCGCCCTCGCTTATACCACAGTTTTTTCCGTCATGGACGGCCCAAAGAATGTCATGCAGCTGCGTCTCCAGCCCGCCCAGGACGAAAAGCCCATTTTCTGTCATGATTTTTTGTCATAGAAGTAGGAGCCCACCACATCTATGATGATACCGGGTTTTGTCACAATTATTGTCATAGAAGTGTCATATCTATGACAGGAAAAAAATTCGTTCGGCCCAAAATGTCACGGATGTGTCTTTTTTTTTGTAGTGATGGCTCACGTCACGAGAGCCTCGTGAGGTTTGCTCACCTTGATATCTCCGTTCCTCGTGAGGCAGCCTGGTGAGGCTGCTCCCGAGGAGGTCTTGCATTGTCCGCCTCGCGAGGCTTGGATCCTCGCGAGGGTCTTGAATGCTTTGTTGATGAAGATGGGTCGTACAGGCCCGCTAGCGTAGCCATGCTGTGGGTCGCAGGCAGGCAAGTCTGGGGACTCCCATTCAAAGAACGCCGACAGTAGCCCCCGGGCCCAAGGTGCGCTCGGGATTGGCTTCGTGGCGAAGCCAATGGTCAAGTACGGAGCACCACGGTCCCCCAAAGCCTGCGGCCTCGGTCGACGTGTCGCGGTTGATTGGACGTGGGTGTCTCCACTTCCCATGCTGCCTTGGCAACTACCCGTCCTGACAAAAGGCTGGCGCAACAATGTTTTCCTTCATTGTTTCTTCCTCGCCTTGCTCCAGATCCCCTTTCTCGCTCCCCGCGACCGGTACCTCCAGATCTGCTCCAAACTTGCTCCGCATCAATGACCCATGGCGCCGCGCAAGACCAAGACCTCCTCGGCGCCGGCTTGGTATGAGCCAGCTCTTGAAGCGCCCAGCATCACAGAAAAGAGCCTCGCCTCCTTGCACCTGCTGACAGTGGGGGAGAGCAATGAAGGGGGGAATACGGAGCACCAGCTTGCCTCCGATGTGCCGGAGCCTGAGGGAAGCACCTTCTTCCCCTTCTTCTCGAGCAGCATCGTCGTCGGGTTGGTTCCCCCCTTCTCCGATTTCTTTTTTGAGGTCCTTGACCACTACGGGTTGCAGGCATTGCACCTCCACCCCAACTCTATCATCCTCCTGTCCATCTTCGCCTACTACTGTGAGGCGTACCAGGGCGTGATGCCATCCATGGCGCTTCTACGCCACTTCTTCTTCCTTCGCATCAGCGTGGGACACATTTCCAGGTGCGCCAATTTCATCGCCTCTGGCAAGGCCAACTCAATCTTGAGCACCGAGAAGAGGGCTGACAATATCCAGGCCAAATGGGTCATTATGGACACCAAGCATGCCCATCCGCGTTTCTCCTTGCCAACGGAGGCGCCCTAGTTTAACAAAGGGATGCCCTGCGAGAAGCTCACTGATGAGCAGGCGTCGTCTGTGCTGGGGCAGATGCAGGACGACCTGAAGCCAGGCAACGCGAAGTCGGCAAAGGTCACAGGGGACATGCTCCAGAGGGAATTCTTGATGCTGCGCGTCGCCCCGCTCCAGGCGCGGTCACGCCCCTTGTGGAAGCTCGGAGATGGAGAAGACGAGGTCCGCCTGAGGTCGAGGGCCCTTCCTGGCGAGGAACTGGCTACTGTCCTGTGCCTCCTGGTTGGGGACAACTAGGAGTACCCGCCAAGCGCCTTCACTCCTTTGTTCCTCTGCAACGATTGGGAGCCGCTTGTGCTTTGCAGGCCAACCTTCGACGCACGCGGGCTGGTGCCGCCAGCGCTCTCCGGAGCCCCAGAAGCCCCAAAGCCGGTGGAGGTATCCTCCGACGAGTCCGGTGGGGGGAAGGAAGAGGAGGGGGACCCGGAGGCGACCCTTGAAGAGATGGCGGAGAACTCCCCCTTGAGCAAAGCAGAAATCCTCTGCGCCCTTCCCGACGATGCTGAAGTTGAGGTCCGCCTAGAGGAGGGAGAACCGCCTGTCATCCTGACAAGGAGTAGGTCATCACTGATTCCTCAGGATGTCGCCCCCGCCTTGGTGCCGCATGAGGCTGTCTCCAGTTCTCCTGCTGCACCGACTTTTGCTGCCGGGGGCCGCACGCCCACTTCCCAGGCTCCGAGGCTTTCAGGCTTCAAGCTCCCCAAGCGGCAATATGTCGCGGTGGATCAGTAAGTGTTCGATCTCCATCTTGTTTTTGCTCGTGTCGCTGCTTCCTGATTTTCGTTTTTGGCTGTCCAGGCCGCTGCCTGTGGCGAAGCGAAGGAAAGAGGGTATGGTGGCCGCACCCCCTTCTGCTGAGCAAGGAGGCGCCAGCGCCTGCACCTCCCCATCCCGGTCTTCCATGCGAGGCCAAGAGGAACATCGCCGGGAGGAGTCAGCCCCAATGGCCTCGCTGGCTCCAGAAGTGCCAGTGTCCGGCTCGGTTGAAGAGGTCCCAGCTGCTCCGGGGCCTGCAGTCTCCCAGGCCTTGGTGACGGCGTCGTCTCGTCCCGCCGCTGCACCTCAACTCCCAGGTTCTTCTTCTCCTGCTACTGTTCTGGAGCGCGCTCTTTTGGAGATGACCCAGTTGCAGGCAGATCTCCTGAGCACAGACCCGAGCCTGGTGGCCGGGAGCCTGGAGCGGGCGTCTGGCTAGCTTCACTCTGACTTGGTGGTCCGTGCGACGCTGAGCCAGGCCGCGGCGTCTTCTGAGAAGGAGAAGTAGAGCACTGCCAACGCTGCGGCTGATTGTGAGGCGGCGCTGAAAGATGCCAAGGCCGTCCGCGACCGCTGCTAAGAGCTGGATGACGAGTTGAAGGACCTGAGGGACAAACATGCCAAAGAAGCACGCGGCTGCCTGGTGAAGGAGGAGGAGATGAGGGCCTGGGAGGACGCCATCAAGAATCGCGATGCTGAGCTGGAGGAGTTGGGGAAGACGCAGGTCACCGAGCGCAGCTCGCTGGAGGAGCTGGAGCGGAAGGTGAAGGTGAGGGAAGCCGATCTTGATGCCAAGGCGCGAGTCTTGGCCGAAGACCGCGTGACCTTTGCTGATCTCGAGGAGAGGTCTCGCAAGGCACTGAAGACGCTCTACGAGCACGGCTTGGAGAGGCCACTGTCCATCGATGAGGACGACCGCACCCTGCCGCTTCCTCCCTTGGTGAAGGCGCTTGAGGAGGTTGTGGATGGTATCAGTCCCATGGCAGAGGCAGAAGCTCGCGTCCTATCTTCAGCTGCACTGACTCGTGTCTTCAGCCACCTGCACCTTCGCGACCCCAATGCTTGTCTTGATGAGCTGCTAGAGCCTGTGGCCGAAGATCGCTGCGAAGCCGCCGCTGCAATGGTGAAAGGTCAGGCGGAGGCCCTACTGAAGAGGTTCCGCGGCTTTGTGTCCGCACCCTTGTCTAGTGATGGCGCCGATCCTGTGACTGGTGGTGCAGGTGAAGGCATCGCTACCCGTGGAGGAGGACCTTCTGCTGGCGATGGCGACATCCGGGGGTGACCTATAGCTGATCTCCAGTTTCGTTCTTGTAACATGCATCAGGCCTCGCGGAGGCGTTAAACTTTCGTTTGATATTGCGAGGTTTTGCGATTTTCTTCCTATCCGCTCTGTGTTCTGCGTCGGCAGAGCCCGGCCCCGCGCATACCTCAACCACCGTTGGGCCGACCGGAGACCAGGACGGACCAAGGAGTGAGGGGCTACGTGACCAGTTAGGCTCCTGAGTCCCGATGCTCAGGAGTCCCCATTGACGCGCAAACAGCTTATAGGGAGAGTACGCGAGGGTAGACTAATGTTCTACGTCGGCAGAGCCCGGCCCCGCGCATACCTCAACCGCCGTTGGGCCGACCGGAGACCAGGACGGACCAAGGAGTGAGGGGCTACTTGACCAGTTAGGCTCCTGAGTCGTGATGCGTAGGAGTCCCCCTTGACATGCAAACAATCTCCATACCTTCCCTCACAGAGGCCTCGGGAGGGGCGTGCGACTACCATGTCCGGGAGACCCGTTTGGGCGGCGTGCGCTTGGGCGTGACCCGAGAGCAGCCCCCAGGCCTGGGAGGCCTAGTTGGGTGGCTTGCGCTTGGGCGTGACCCGAGTGCAGCCCCCGTGTCCAGCCCCCTCGCGTGGCTCTCCTGAGGGGAGGCGTTGCGGTGAGGCCGGATGCTGAGCTTTGGGCTCCTTGAGGTTGGTACGACCATGGAGCCGCCCTCAGTTGTTTATCACCAGTGCGGAGCATAGTGCTTTCGCTTGTGCACGGGCATAGCCGATCCTCGGCAGTGTCGAAGGCCAGCGCGGAGCATGGTGCTTCAGCTTGTGCGTGGGAGGGGGCCCCCTCCGGGAGGAGCCCCCGGGGCGTGTACTGCCCCGCCCTGACACGTGGCTTGCACGGGAGGGCTACGAGGTGTATCTGGGCACTCGTGAGCCACCGTGGGACTCACGAGGCCCTACCTCAAGGCGGGTTGCGCCTAGTCTTGAGTCTTCGACAATTGTGTGTTCCTGCGAGACGGTTAGGTGCAAGCACTCTACGTTCTCAAGTCCCGGCCCTCGAGCGAGCTCATCCGCCGCTGGTATGCCAGGTCGCGATGCCGTGGTGAAGGCCAGGGGTGAGGGCTGGAGAGCCAGTAAGAGTTCCTGAGTCGCGATGCTCAGGAGCCCCCCTTTTAACGCGCAAGCGGATTACACCACAGAGGAGTGGACCCATGGCGGGTGGCAACCGAGCAGGTGGTAATCATAGGTAGATTAAGCATGGAAGACAAATCAACTTGGGTAAATGAGAAGAGATTCATGCCACTTGGTCAGGCCCGAGCAGCTTGGGGATGATGCAGCCCGAGGGGCGCCCCCAGCAAGGTAAGCTAAAGACATAAGCAAAAGGGATACATGCCACAGGGACGGACCCATGCGGCCTGGGAATAATGCAGCCCGAGGGGCGCTCCCAGCTTAAACGAACTTGGAAAATGTCACCTGGTTCTGTTCACGAAGGATGGTTGGGGCGGCTGAAGGTACGTGCCGATGGAACGGCTCCTCACAAGCCACCGGGGCCCTGAGCCTCGGGAGGCTCTGGGGGCTCGGGTGGTTCCTTCAATACCATCTCCATCTCTTCCAGGACGGCATGGTACCTGGCCTCCTGAGCCACCAGGACACGCCGCATGTTGCGCTGATAGGCTGACGCCACGCTTGGCAGGCCGAAGGGCATGCGAACGTAGCTAGGTGGTGGGCCCTCGCAACGGCCCACGCGCGAAGGCCAGAAACGCTCCTGAGATGCGGCCCTGTTGAGCCCCCGGACTTCGATGCAGACACGCAGCCCGACATCCTCGCCTGGATGGGGAGCTGCGCCTAGTGAGCGGCGGTCGCTGCGCATAGCCCTTGCGTCTTGCAGTTCCTGAGTGGCCTTGGTGATGAACTCCCGAGTGGTGGGCACTCCTTGCCCCGTGTTCTCCTAAGGGAAATGTGCCACGAAGCATGCCTCCAAGTGGTGCCCAAGGGCCTCCCTCATGAGGTTGGCAAGGTCCGAGGCTCTCCAGAAGAGAGCCCCCGAGTGAGCGCTGATCCTGACGAGGCTCCAGCTGCGTCGCCGCCCTCCTGAGATCCTGCACGGTGCAGCTGCTTCTTCTTGTTGGGGAGGGCCTCGGGAGGGCCCTCGCTTTTGCTGTCGGGGACATCGATTGCTGCAGCTTCGAAGTGCGCTCGAGGGAGCACACCACATCTCTTTCTTCACAAGGGACCGTGATGATTCTGCCACTTCCCGGCATCTTGAGGATGTTGTGGCCGTGGTGGGTGACCGCCATGAACTAGGCCAGGGCCCGATACCCGAGGATGGCGTTGTACAACAAGTGGATGTGCGCGACGTCGAAGTCGATGAGGTCGGTGCGGTAGTTCTTGCGCTCCTCGAAGGTGACAGGCAAGCGGACCTGCCCTATTGGTGTGGTGGAACCGTCGGTCACTCGTGAGAAAGGCTTGGTAGGCTGAAGCTGCTCATACGAGACATGGAGGTTGTCAATTGTGTCGATTGATAGGACGTTGAGCCCTGTGCCGCCGTCGATGAGGGTCTTGGTAACTTTCACATTGCTGATGACTGGTGAACAAAGCATCGGGAGAGCGCCAACGGTGGCTGCGCACATGAGCTGATCTGCCGAGTTCAAAGTGATGGCGCACTGGGACCACCTGAGTAGGCACGTGGCCTTGAGCTTGGGGAGCACCGTGTTCACTTCACGAGTGAACTGTTTGAAGATGCATTGAGAGGCTGGGGCCTACGTGCCACCCAAGATGCAGGCGATAGCACGTGGCTCCTGGAAGCCCCCAGTCCCCTCGTCCTAATGGTGATAGTCGTTCCTTCTGGGTGGTGGCGGCAGCGGGGGAAGACCGGCGTTGCCCTGAGGGAGATCCTCACGAGGCTGGTCCCTCCAGGCTCCCTCGCGAGGATGGTTCTGCCAGCGGTCCTCGCGAGGCCTATCACGCCACTCCTGGCGCGGGCCACGGTCGTCCCGGCGTCCACCTCCACGTCCTCCTCCATGGCCGTAGCCCCGGTCGCTGCGCTCGGGGCGTCGACCGAAACGTCCTTCGCGAATGGCTCTGAGCTCTTGACAGTTGCTGGTGTTGTGGGTGTTAAGATTGTGGAAGGCGCAGAACGGTCGCCTGCCCTTGGATGACTCGGGCTGGTCTCTGCCCCGCTTGGTGTCCGGCTCCGCTGCGAGCACAGCTGCCTCCTTGCGCTTCACGTCTTTGGCCTTGTCCTTCTTCTCCTCTGCACCTACAGCTGGTAGCTCGAGGAGGGAAAGGCGCCCCTCCTCAGCTCCTGCGCACTTGGTTGCGAGGTTGAACAGCTCCTGAGACATGCACAGTTCCTAGTGGATAGCGAGCTCCTCTTCATCTTGACATCACGAACGCTGTTAGAGAACGCAGAGATGATGGCCTCGTTCGTGACCTTGGGGATCTTGACGAGAGTGTTGTTGAAGCGCTGGATGTACTTCTGAAGGGTCTCCCCCAGTTGTTGCTTGATGCGGCGCAGGTCACCCTCGACCGGCGGGCTGTTGCCGGTGCCCTGGAAGTTGGCGACGAAGCGGTCATGCATCTCATCCCAGGAGGAGATCGAGCCGTGCTGCAGGTTCAGGAGCCAGGAGCAGGCACCATCCTTGAGAGCCATGGGAAACTAGTTCGCCATGACCATCTCGTCGCCGTTGGCCGCTTTGATGCTCAGCTCGTAGAGCTGCAGGAACTCCGCGGGGTCGGAGGTGCCGTCGTAGCGGGGAGGTAGATCCGGGTTTTACTTGCCCGGCCAGGTGACGCTACGCAGCTACGGGGTGAGGGCATGGCAGCCGGCCGTGGTTGTCGGGGCCCGCCTCGGAGGTGGAGCTTGGTCTTGGTGAGGCCCGTGTGCTGCTACCGCAGGTAGCGCGCGGTCTTGGCGAGGTGGGTCGAGGAGCGCAGGCACAACTTCCCGCGGCCGAGGAATTTCTTGGCAGCTTCTCTCTTCGCGCGCGGGCACCGAGCGTGGTGGATCACACCGTGGGGCCACGCGCCTTGGTGCCAGGGCACCGTCTTGGGGCAGAGGTGGTGGAGGCGCTCCGTGAGCCACGTCGCCCGTGGCTGGTGGAAGGTGAGGCAGAGAGTGGGACGGCGCAGGGGAGCCCCCTGCGGCGCGCATGAGTTCGGCGACCCGGTCAAGCCAGTCCTCGTAGAGGTCGTCGACCGGGCGGTAGCGCAGGAGCTCGTTCTCCATGAGGAGCACGGCCTGCGCGTCCATGGGAGCGCGACGTGCATGGGACGAGGAACCGGGCAGGGTCAGCGATGGAGTGGCGGTGCGGCCGTCCTGCCGCACCAATGGGTGCAGCGAGGACGCTTGCTGCTTGTTCCCCGTCGGGCCGGTAGCGGTGTTGGCGGCAGGAGACAGAGAACGACAAGGTGGCCCGCCGACGGGAGCCGTCTAAGCAACGCGGGTGGTGAGGGCAGCCCGGCGCTCAGCTCGAGCGCGGCGAGCGTCCGCCATGGAGACGACGGAGCGATGGAGTGACGAATCGATGGAAGGGAAGCTACGGTGCACCCCTACCTGGCGCACCAAATGTCGGATGTGGGGTTCTGGAAAAACCCTTAAGGTTCGAACTCTAGGGTGCGCCCAAAGTTCTTTCCCTCCTACCGATCTACGCCCTAGCACACTAAGATCTCGCGGACGAACTCGATGAACTCGCAACACAGAAATACACGGGGTTTATACTGGTTCAGGCCACCATTGTGGTGTAATACCCTACTCCAGTGTGTGGTGGTGGATTGCCTCTTAGGCTGATGAAGAACAGTACAAGGGGAAGAACAGCCTCCTAAGGTTGAGGTGTTCTTGTGCTCTGTGGACTTGTGTATGAGAACTCGATCCCCTCTCCTACTGTGGTGGCTAGCTCTACTTATATAGGCCCTGGTCCTATCCCCAAATATTGAGCGGGAAGGGAGCCAACAATGGCGGGCGAATTTGAAAGGGGACAACTAGTACAAGTTATCCTAACAAAAGCGGTCTCCGCCTGCAAAAGGCTCTGGTGGTGACGCCGTCTTGGGCTCCACGGTGACCTTCGTCTTGCCGTCCTGCTAGTCTTGGTCTTATTGCACCGATATGGAAACCTTTTCCTGATGCCTCGGTACTCCGTGTCTGCGCTTGCTTCCTTAGCAACAAAGAGGAAACAAGGATGCTGCACGTGCTGGCGCCCGCCTGGTGTCGATCATCATGGCTCACGTCACGAGAGCCTCGTGAGGTTTGCTCCGCCTTGATATCTCCGCTCCTCATGAGGCTGCCTGGTGGGGATGCTCCCGAGGAGGTCTTGCGTCGTCCGCCTCCCAAGGCTTGGCTCCTTGCGAGGGTCTTGAATGCTTTGTTGATAAAGATGGGTCGTACAGTCCCGCTAGCGTAGCCACGCCGTGGGCCATAGGTAGGCAAGTCTGGGGACCCCCGTTCCCAGAACACCGACAAATTGGTCCTCATCCATAAAATGTGATCTAACTCTAGTGAAAATTGATGTGGTGCCCTTTCGGAAAATATTTTTGATAACTGATTCACAAAATCCCTCTATTTTTAGTACTTGGAAACTATTTTTAAATCACTGATTTTTCGAACCAATCAGAGCTATTCCCATAGATTGATGACATGGCGGCCATCCATCCATCCATCTCTCCATCCCACATTCATCCATCCATCTATCTACAGAATAATAGAAAAAGAGATACTCCCACCCGCAGCCCAAACCCTAGCTCAGATCCCATCGACCCCTCCCCCATCACACCCCTCCTTCCTCGTCCCCATTTCCTCACCGCCGCCACATCCTCCCTGTCCCCCTCCCGATCTAGTCCTCTCCCTGCCGCTCCCCCCACCACCATCCTCCTCACCCATCGCCACCGACCTCGTCCGTCCCTCCCCTCACCATCTCTCCCAACCCTATACCCCAGATCAAGTCGAGCAGGTCGGCATCCCATCGATGCACGGCCAGATCCACCACCCCGACCCACTCCTCGTCCCACCCACCCCGATCGGAGGGAGTCAGCCCTCGCAGAGCAGCATGGACTTGGCGATGCTCTCCTGCTACTCCTTCTGTCCCGCCCACCACGCGCTCCAGGTACGCCCACCCGCACAGCTCACCCCCCATCTCATATAAGCGTTACATGCATTTGGCCGTCACTTCTGGTGGTCGCGACGTGCAGATTTGAGTCCCACGTAGCTCAATTCCACTGAGCTATGTGTGCACGCGTCTCGTTTGGAATCAGCAATTTACTGCTCCCAAATTAAGATCGAAGCCTCGTTTCTGCCTTACTTAGTCGTGCCATTAGTTCTCCGGTGCGTAGAATTAGTTGAGGCGTACGTGTGGAGAAGTTGGAGCCTATGACGGCCATGGATTCCATTTATAGATATTTTTTAGGGTTTCCAGTTTATTCAACCTGGTTGCACGATTGCCACTTATTACTACTATGGTATAGAGTATATGCTACCAGTCAGATTTGTGTCAAGGTTTATTGGTGCGAGTGTGGTTGGCATGTAAGGGTGACACTATGAATATGGATAAGAGAAATTCCACCTGCAGAGGGGACATGGATATGTGATGGTGATATGAGGAAATGTGGTTGTAGTATTTTCTGCACAATTTCCATGTGTCTCCATCACGGCCTCTTTGCAGGTTCAATTTCCTTCAGACTCCCTGTAGCTTCCTTCTGAAGGATGGCAATGTTGCACAGATCTTATAATGAAAGCTGAACCATCCTGAATTTAGAGAAATCTCTGAAGATACAGAGATAATTATCAGAACAAAGACACATAGCTCCTTACTGGGTTCCCACTTTACTAAATTTCTGTGCTGGTTAATGATAATGCTACTTCTTTTTCACTGTCTAGACATTTCTGATAGCAGGTTCTCAAGCCAGCCATATTTTATTCCAGGAAATAATGGATAACTTGTTTACTTCATTTTTTCAAAACATATAATACATATTGAATTATTCATATTAAACTAAAATAACTACCAAACAACTACAGGACAGTGGATTAGTAGGATGCATGTGTGACTTAGTTTTTGGTGTGCTTTGCTTGCAGGTCATTGTTGTGAAGGCTGCCACGGGAAGGCGTGGGGGATTTGGCACAAGGAAGGTGATCGAGTCTATGCTCTCTCCTCCAAGGAAAGACCTAAATTCAGCTTGACAGAGAGCACACAAATGGTTTCATAGTGTGTTTAGGTTGTGGAACTTATAATTAGAAGGTTTAGAAAATGTTAGTCGAGCTAACTGTTCACAATCTGAAGTAACTTTAACTTGGTAAAAAATTGGTCTGATATTAGTTTTATATCAAAAAAGTAGGGAGGTTCCTGCTGCTTATTAGTATCACCTTTGGATTATTACTGCGTTCGGTTCACCACTGTACTGATTATCTTGTCAAGCATTTGTTTAATAACTAGAATACATTGTCTGCTGGGAACTCTATTTACCTTACCTTACATGTACAATGCACAAGGCCAGTTTGCGTAGTATTACAAATGTCTATGAGGGTCCTTTGTGCTACTACTATAATTTCATTCATGAATTCTGCACATAGAAATTTCATCGTGCTATAGAATTGGTTGTGTCTAAATCTGTTTGTCGTTTCTAGTCAGAAGTCGATTATTGCTGGTGTGTTCAGGATTCTATTTCTGTCATCTAAAATATGTGTTAATTCTGATACAGTGTCAAGAGCTATGTGAGCCCTCCTAGAAGGGGCTTTGGTTGGACCCCTGATTGACCTCCCCACAGAATTTGACCCAAGGTAAACATGAATTTGCTTTTGTTGTTGCTGCAAATGTCATGGAAGTCTTGTTGATAATAGTTTATGAGTAAACCATGTGGTAAAAAAACCATATGTCATGGGAGTGTGGCACGTACTATTTGTGAATACCTGTGATTGGATTATTGGATATCTGTTGATTATATGTCCTTATCTATCATTGTCTGGTTGTTCTTGCAAGCATTATTAGTTAGGTTGTGTAGGTGCCAAATTCTGCTTCTCGATTAGTCTATTATTCTCCTAAGACCCTCTTTTTTCCTACATTGTTTGTTGTTTGGATGGGCCGCTATCATAAGTCCATGAGGCGAAACGCTCACTGCTCGACCATTTCTTTACCAAACTAGAAGCAACAAAGGCAGACGGAGGCAAGATATTTGAAACAAGTGCTACCTCTTGAGCTTGCGTTGGATTTCCCCGAAGAGGAAGGGATGATGCAGCAAAGTAGCGTAAGTATTTCCCTCAGTTTTTGAGAACCAAGGTATCAATCCAGTAGGAGGGCATGATCAAGTCCCTCGTACCTGCACAAAACGATAGCTACTCGCAACCAACGCGATTAGGGGTTGTCAATCCCTTCACGGTCACTTACGAGAGTGAGATCTGATAGATATAATATTTTTGGTATTTTTGGAATAAAGATGCAAAGTGAAAAGTAAAAGGCAAAGGAAAAGTAAAAAAGCAAAGCAAGATTAAAGTGATGGAGATTGATATGATGAGAATAGACCCGGGGGCCATAGGATTCACTAGTGGCTTCTCTCAAGAGCATAAGTATTCTATGGTGGGTGAACAAATTACTTTTGAGTGATTGACAGAATTGAGCATAGTTATGAGAATATCTAGCCATGATCATGTATATAGGCATCACGTCCGTGACAAGTAGACCGAAACGATTCTGCATCTACTACTATTACTCCACTTATCGACCGCTATCCAGCATGCATCTAGAGTATTAAGTTGCAAATAGAGTAACGCCTTAAGCAAGATGACATGAAGTAGAGAGATAAATTCATGCAATATGAAATATACCCCATCTTGTTATCCTCGATGGCAATGATGCAATATGTGCCTTGCTGCCCCTTCTGTAACTGGGAAAGGACACTGCAAGATCGAACCCAAAGCTAAGCACTTATCCCATGGCAAGAACTACCAATCTAGTTGGCCAAACCAAACGGATAATTCGAAGACTTGCAAAGATAACCAATCATACATAAAAGAATTCAGAGAAGATTCAAATATTATACATAGATAGACTTGATCATAAACCCACAATTCATCGGTCTCAATAAACACACCGCAAAAATAAGATTACATCGAATAGATCTCCACAAGAGAGGGGGAGAACTTTGTATTGAGATCCAAAAAGAGAGAAGAAGCCATCTAGCTACTAACTATGGACCCGAAGGTCTGAGGTAAACTACTCACACTTCATCGGAGAGGGTATGATGATGTAGAAGCCCTCCGTGATGACGGCCCTCTCTGACGGAGCTCCGGAACAGGCCCCAAGATGGGATCTCGTGGATACAGAAAGTTGCGGTCGTGGAATTAGGTTTTTGGCTCCTGTTATGATCGTTTGGGGGTATGTAGGTATATATAGGAGGAAGGAGTACGTCAGTGGAGCTCCGAGGGGCCCACGAGGCAGGGGGCGCGCCCTATGGGGGGGCGCCCCCCACCCTCGTGACCGCCTCTCTGTTGCCTTGGCGTAGGGTCCAAGTCTCCTGGATCACGTTCGGTGAGAAAATCACGTTCCTGAAGGTTTCATTCCGTTTGGACTCCGTTTGATATTCAGTGTTTCTTCGAAACACTGAAATAGGCAAAAAATAGCAATTCTGCGCTGGGCCTCCGGTTGATAGGTTAGTCCCAAAAAATAATATAAAGTGGAAAATAAAGCCCAATATAGTCCAAAACAATAGATAATATAGCATGGAGCAATCAAAAATTATAGATACGTTGGAGACGTATCAGGCATCCCCAAGCTTAATTCCTGCTCGTCCTCGAGTAGGTAAATGATAAAAAGAGAATTTTTGATGCGGAGTGCTACTTGGCATAATTTCAATGCAAATCTTCTTAGTTGTGATGTGAATATTCAGATTCGAAAGATTCAAGACAAAAGTTTATATTGACATAAAAATAATAATAGTTCAAGCATACTAACAAAGCAATTATGTCTTCTCAAAATAACATGGCCAAAGAAAGTTATCCCTACAAAATTATATTGTCTGGCTATGCTCTATCTTCACGACACAAAGTATTTAAATCATGCACAACCCCGATGACAAGCCAAGAAATTGTTTCATACTCTAACTTTTTCAAAACTTTTTCGATCTTCACGCAATACATGAGCGTGAGCCATGGATATAACACTATAGGTGGAATAGGATGGTGGTTGTGGAGAAGACAAAAAGGAGAAGATAGTCTCACATCAACTAGGCATATCAACGGGCTATGGAGATGCCCATCAATACATATCAATGTGAGTGAGTAGGGATTGCCATGCAACGGATGCACTAGACCTATAAGTATATGAAAGCTCAAAAAGAAACTAAGTGGGTGTGCCTCCAACTTGCTTGCTCATGAAGACCTAGGGCAATTTGAGGAAGCCCATCATTGGAATATACAAGCCAAGTTCTATAATGTAAAATTCCCACTAGTATATGAAAGTGATAACATGAGAGACTCTCTACTATGAAGATCATGGTGCTACTTTGAAGCACAAGTGTGGGAAGAGGATAGTAACATTGTCCCTTCTCTCTTTTTCTCTCATTTTTTTGTTTGGGCCTTTTCTCTTTTTTATATATATGGCCTCTTTTTATTTCTCTTTTTATTTGGGCTTCTTTGGCCTCTTTTATTTATTTTTCGTTCGGAGGCTCATCCCGACTTATGGGGGAATCATAGTCTCCATCATTCTTTCCTCACTGGGACAATGCTCTAATAATTATGATCATCACACTTCTATTTTTCTTACAACTCAACAATTACAACTCAATACTTAGAACAAAATATGACTCTATATGAATGCCTCCGGCGGTGTACCGGGATATGCAATATGACAATGATGAATGTGGCATGATAAACGGAACGGTGGAAAGTTCCATGGAAATATATCTCGGAATGGCTATGGAAATGCCATAATAGGTAGGTATGGTGGCTGTTTTGAGGAAGGTATATGGTAGGTGTATGATACTGGCGAAAAGTGCGCGGTATTAGAGAGGCTAGCAAAGGTGGAAGGGTGAGAGTTCGTATAATCCATGGACTCAACATTAGTCATAAAGAACTCATATACTTATTGCAAAAATCTAGAAGTTATCAAAGCAAAGTATTACGCGCATGCTCCTAGGGGGATAGATTGGTAGGAAAATATCATCGTTCATCCCCGACTGCCACTCATAAGGAAGACAATCAATAAATAAATCATGCTCCGACTTCATCACATAACGGTTCACCATACGTGCATGCTACGGGAATCACAAACTTTAACACAAGTATTCTTTAAATTCACAACTACTCAACTAGCATGACATTAATATTATCACCACCATATCTCAAAACAATTATCATGCTTCAATCTTTTCTTAGTATTCAACACACTCAAAAGAAAGTTTCATAAATCTTGAATACCAAGCATATTATTATTAAGCAAATTACCATGCTATTAAGAGACTCTCAAAATAATTTAAGTGAAGCATGAGAGATCAATAGTTTCTTTAAAAGAAATCCACCACCGTGCTCTAAAAGATCTAAGTGAAGCACATAGAGCAAAATTATAACGCTCAAAAGATATAAGTGAAGCACATAGAGCAAAACTACATAGCTCAAAAGATATAAGTGAAGCACATAGAGTATTCTATCAAAATTTTAATTCATGTATGGCTCTCTAAAAAGGTGTGTGCGGCAAGAATGATTGTGGCATACTAAGACACAAAGACAAAAATAATAAAAGACTCTCCAAGCAAAAGACATATCATGTTGGTGAATAAAAATATAGCTCCAAGTAAATTACCGATGGAAGTGGACGAAAGAGGGGATGCCTTCCGGGGCATCCCCAAGCTTTGACTTTTTGGTGTCCTTGGATTATCTTGGGGGTGCCATGGGCATCCCCAAGCTTAGGCTCTTGCCGGTCCTTGTTCCATAATCCATCAAAAGAATTCACCCAAAACTTGAAAACTTCACAACACAAAACTTAAAGTAGAAAACTCGTGAGCTCCGTTAGCGAAAGAAAACAAAACACCACTTAAAGGTACTGTAATGAACTCATTCTTTATTTATATTGGTGTTAGACCTACTGTATTCAAACTTCTCTATGGATTATAAACTATTGTACTAACCATAGATTCATCAAAATAAGCAAACAACACACGAAAAACTGAATCTGTCAAAAACAGAACAGTCTGTAGTAATCTGTAGCTAGCGCAAGATATGGAACCCAAAAAATTCTAAAATAAATTCTGGACGTGAGGAATTTATCTATTAATCATCTTAAAAAATAATTAGCTAAATAGCACTCTTTGAATAAAAATGACAGCAGTTCTCGTGAGCGCTAAAGTTTCTGTTTTTTACATGAAGTTCAACAAGACTTTCCCCAAGTCTTCCCAACGGTTCTACTTGGGACAAACACTAATTAAACACAAAAAACACAACCAAAACAGAGGCTAAATAATTTATTTATTACTAAACAGTAGCAAAAAGAAA
The DNA here is from genome assembly GCF_002162155.2 of Triticum dicoccoides. Classification (NCBI taxonomy): domain Eukaryota; kingdom Viridiplantae; phylum Streptophyta; class Magnoliopsida; order Poales; family Poaceae; genus Triticum; species Triticum dicoccoides. Next base: position 635,955,947 of record NC_041392.1, on the reverse strand, counting down.
GGAATAAAAATAAAATTGGGTTGCCTCCCAACAAGCGCTATCGTTTAACGCCCCTAGCTAGGCATAAAAGCGAGGATAGATCTAGGTATTGCCATCTTTGGTTTTAGAGAAAAAGAGAGCAAACTTGTTATCTATGGAATTAATCTTTCTATTTTGACTGAGTACATGTCCATTAATGGTAGAAGAAAGATTAATAATGTTGCGGAAATTGGCATCTAGGCTAGCTTTTATCTCTTTAATAGTTTCGTTTTGATAAGAAAGCCAGAGAGATGTGATTTCGGTTTTCTCATTAATGGGGTGCCCAAATATAGTTTTCATCCTCTCATAGGTATCTATGGGGTCCCCTTCAAGAGAACCTCCCTCGAAAATATAATCTCAAATTTGTTTGAACGAAGCGGGTAGCCCAACATAAAAGCTTTTTAAGTAAACCTCAATTTGATATTGGGGTACATAGCTAGCCCGGATCCTTAACAGCCTATCCCAAGCATCTTTCAAAGATTCAACATGTAAATAACAAAAAATTCCAGAATCATCTTCATCAAAATTACTAAGGTTCTCATTGATAACTCCGGCAAGTTGTTCTATAGCATTCCGATTTATAAGTTTAGATAAGATAGAAGGATTGTCTAAAGCACTAGAACTTGGGAGAGAACCCCCAACTCTTTTTGGTTCTGACATGGCGAGGGAAAAGAGGCAAACCCAAAAAAGAGTGGGGCGATAGAGTGAGAGAGAGAGAGAGGGCGAATAAAATGGCAAGGGTGAAGTGGGGGAGAGGAAAACGAGAGGCAAATGGCAAATAATGTAATGCGAGAGATAGGGATTGTGATGGGTACTTGGTATGTTAACTTTTTGCGTAGACTCCCCAGCAACGGCTCCAGAAATCCTTCTTGCTACCTCTTGAGGTTGCATTGGATTTCCCTGAAGAGGAAGGGATGATGCAGCAAAGTAGCGTAAGTATTTCCCTCAGTTTTTGAGAACCAAGGTATCAATCCAGTAGGAGGCCACGCTCAAGTCCCTCGTACCTACACAAAAAGATAGCTAGTCGCAACCAGCGCGATTAGGGGTTGTCAATCCCTTCACGGTCACTTATGAGAGTGAGATCTGATAGATATAATATTTTTGGTATTTTTGGTATAAAGATGCAAAGTGAAAAGTAAAAGGCAAAGTAAAAAGCAAAGCAAGATTAAAGTGATGGAGATTGATATGATGAGAATAGACCCGGGGGCCATAGGTTTCACTAGTGGCTTCTCTCAAGAGCATAAGTATTCTACGGTGGGTGAACAAATTACTATTGAGCAATTGACAGAATTGAGCATAGTTATGAGAATATCTAGGCATGGTCATGTATATAGGCATCACTTCCGTGAAAAGTAGACCGAAACGATTCTGCCTCTACTACTATTACTCCACTCATCGACCGCTATCCAGCATGCATCTAGAGTATTAAGTTAAAAACAGAGTAACGCCTTAAGCAAGATTACATGATGTAGAGAGATAAATTCATGCAATATGAAATAAACCCCATCTTGTTATCCTTGATGGAAACGATGCAATACGTGCCTTGCTGCCCCTTCTGTCACTAGGAAAGGACATCGCAAGATCGAACCCAAAGCTAAGCACTTCTCCCATGGCAAGAACTACCAATCTAGTTGGCCAAACCAAACGGAAAATTTGGAAGAGACTTGCAAAGATAACCAATCATACATAAAAGAATTCACAGAAGATTCAAATATTATTCATAGATAGACTTGATCATAAACCCACAATTCATCGGTCTCAACAAACACACCGCAAAAAGAAGATTACATCGAATAGATCTCCACAAGAGAGGGGAGAACTTTGTATTGAGATCCAAAAAGAGAGAAGAAGCCATCTAGCTACTAACTATGGACCCGAAGGTCTGAGGTAAAGTACTCACACTTCATCGGAGAGGCTATGATGATGTAGAAGCCCTCCGTGATGACAGCCCTCTCCGGCAGAGCTCTGGAATAGGCCCCAAGATGGGATCTCGTGGATACGGGAAGTTGCGGCCGTGGAATTAGGTTTTTGGCTCCTGTTCTGATCGTTTGGGTATACGTAGGTATATATAGGAGGAAGGAGTACGTTGGTGGAGCTCCGAGGGGCCCACAGGGCAGGGGGCGCGCCCTAGGGGGGGGCGCCCCCACCCTCGTGACTGCCTCTCTGATGCCGTGGCGTAGGGTCCAAGTCTCCTGGATCACGTTCGGTGAGAAAATCACGTTCCCGAAGGTTTCATTCCGTTTGGACTCCGTTTGATATTCCGTTTCTTCGAAACACTGAAATAGGCAAAAAAACAACAATTCTGGGGTGGGCCTCCAGTTAATAGGTTAGTCCCAAAAAATAATATAAAAGTGGAAAATAAAGCCCAATATAGTCCAAAACAGTAGATAATATAGCATGGAGCAATCAAAAATTATAGATACGTTGGATACGTATCAACAAGCTGAAGTCCTTTTGATTCTTGATTTCTAGCATACACATGCAACCTGATTGGTGATGTTACTATAGATATGATGTAGGTTTAGTGCTTACTATTTTTTGATGCCATGCATGTTACCTTCGTTTTTGTCTATGCCTTCTTTAGTGTTTTGCCAGCTAACTAGTCTATTGGGCATTTTGAAATATGAAGATGCATGTAAGCACTGTTGCTAGCAATCTGGCACATCATATCAGTCTTATCCCTTGTTATGTCACTAGCATACACTACAGTTTGGTGCTGATTTTGTGTTGATATGAACTTGCAACAATATTACATTGTAGTGTTTTTTGCATGTTGTCGTATCACTAGTTTCATGCTGCCTTCACATTTGAATCTATTACTTTTTTTTGTTTTTATCATTGATTAGTATCAATTGTTGTATTGTAGACTTAAAATTGTGGTGGTTCCTCTTTTATAGAAGCTCAAGTGTGAAGTGTGAAGTGGTGAACTGTGAAGCAAGTGTGAAGCCGTGAAGTACTACTAAGTGAAGAGCAACATACTTTAGCATATGTGTGCTGTAAAGATTGTAATAGATTTATTTAGTGGTATATTTGATGGATTTTATGTGTTCCCTGTTCTATTTTAAATATTGATTATGTGTGTGGTTTGAAAACTTGTGAATGGAAACTTGACCAGCGGGGCTACTTATGAAAATAATCTGTCTAATTTGTACATTTCTGACATGTGGAACCAATTTGAGAGATGAACATAACAAGTGGGACTCATCTGACTAGCGGGACTAGCTTGAATATATAATGGATGAAAATAGAAAATCAATAGCCTAAAAAAGGCCATGGCCCAGAAAATAAAAAGGACGAATTGCTGGGCTAGGCCCATGTAGCTAGCGAAAATTGATAGGAAATATATATATATATATATATACATATATATTAATGGGCTCGGCCCATGTAAAACACTGAACTAGACCGGGCTAATTCTTGTCAACGACCTTTTCATTTGGTCTTAATTTTGCCACATCAGCTTGCCAAGTCGGATCCGACGTGGCCTGGGCAGAGAGCTAGCGACCAAAACAGAAGGTCATAGGATCAACAACCTTCTGTTTTGGTCATTGCCTTCCACTACCTTATCCTGAAGAAGGTCGTTAATTTCAGTTTACGATGGCCAGCTTTTGACCATTTGTTTTTGCTCAAAAAAGGTCGCAAATGGAAAGCAATGACCATTCCGTGACCAATAGTGTAACACCCTCGATGCGACTATAGCTCCCACGTGTCGAGGCACGACTTAGAGACATAATCACATTGAAGGCATATGTCGCAAGTTAGGCAATCTTCACAACATCCCATGTATGATAATAAAAAGGGAGATAACAATAGTTGGCTTACACTCGCCACGTCAAACAAGTACATAAATAACATTACATCATCCAAACACTCATGGCCCGACTACGGCGCCAAAATAAAAGAGAACCCAACATGCGACAACGGTCCCAATCACTCCCAACTGGGAACCACTACTGAACATCGGGAAAGCAAACGTAGTATCGTTGAGAGTCTTCGTCGAACTCCCACTTGAGCTCATACGCGTCTCCTGGAGCGGAATCATCAGGCCCTGCATCTGGTGTAATAGTAATCTGTGAGCCACAGGGACTCAGCAATCTCGCACCCTCGCGATCAAGACTATTTAAGCTTATAGGTAAGGCAAGGTAAAATATGAGTGGAGCTGCAGCAAGCTACTAGCAAGTATGGTGGCTAACTTATTCACAAAAGAGAGCGAGAAGAGGAGGCAAAGCACGAGTGAGAAACTAGAGAGCAACCTGCGCAAACATTACTCCAACACCGTGTCCACTTCCCGGACTCCGCCGAGAAGAGGCCATCACTGTAACACACTTGGTTGATTCATTTTAATTAAGTTAAGGTTCAAGTTATCTACAACCGGACATTAACAAATTCCCATCTGCCCATAACCGCGGGCACGGCTTTCAAAAGTTCGATCCCTGCAAGGGAGTCCCAACTTAGCCCATGACAAGCTCTCACGGTCAACGAAGGAATAGACCTCCTCCCGACACTTCGACAGGTTAAAACAAGACCAGCAACACCGCCCGAATGTGCCGACAAATCCCGATAGGAGCTGCACATATCTCGTTCTTAGGGCACACTCAGATGAGACTACCTACGAGTAAAACCAACCCTTAAGTTTCCCCGAGGTGGCCCCGCAGGCAGCTCAGTTCGGACCAACACCCAGAGGGAGCACTGGCCCGGGGGGGTTTAAAATAAGATGACCCTCGGGCTCCGGTAACCCAAGGGAAAAAGAGGCTACGTGGAGAATGGTAAAACCAAGGTTGGGCATTGCTGGAAAAGCTTTAATCAAGGCGAACTATCAAGGGGTTCCCATTATAACCCAACCGCGTAAGGAACGCAAAAATCCGGGAACATAACACCGATATGACGGAAACTAGGGCGGAAAGAGTGGAACAAAACACTAGGCGAGAGGCCGAGCCTTCCACCCTTTACCAAGTATATAGATGCATTAAGATAACATGGCAACATAATGATATCCCAACAAGTAAATAAGAGATGTTCCAACAAGGAACGGCCTCCAATCTTCACCTGCAACTAGCAACGCTATAAGAGGGGCTGAGCAAAGCGGCAACATAGCCAATCAACGGTTTGCTAGGACAATGGTGGGTTAGAGGTTTGACATGGCAATTTGGGAGGCTTGCAAGCAAGTGGTAGGCATCGTAGCAATGGCATAGCAAAAGAGCGAGCAAACTAGCATAGCAAAGATAGTAGTGATTTCGAGGGTATGATCATCTTTCCTGCACAGTTGTCAGAGTTGACTGGATCCTCGAAAGCAAACTCAACGGGCTCCTCGTTAGCGAACTCGTCTCCCGGCTCTACCCAAACAAGACAAACAAGCAACAAGGATACAATCAACCACATGCAAGAACAAGCAATAGGATGAAATGATGATATGCTATGCGGGATGCGATGCGGGATGCAAAATGCAAGATATGACAGGAAATGCATGAACCTGGCCTCAACTTGGAAATCCAAGTGTGCCACTGGATAGATGAGATGAAATCGCTTGAAAACGATATGAAGAACACCGGAATCGGAGTTACGGTTTGGAAATGGCAAGCGATTCGAAAATGACACCGGTCTGCGATTTACAGCAAGTAGGCATCTAAATGCAATGAAATGAACATGCTACAGCACCCAAACATGGCAACAGAATACATGGCAGGGAAGCATTCGAGATGCTTAACAAAAGTCTAGCACTGAGCTACGGCAAAATCATCCATTAACAGGTGCAAACAAGCATGGCAAAAATGCAAATGGCAAACAGATCTCAGGCTTAGTGAAATCAACACTTGTCTGGATTTCAGATCATATAGCCCTCTTCCGAGCAACAAAACAACATGCTACAGGACCTGAACATGACAAAGAAAGACATGGCATGGAGCTACTCAACAAGCTTAACAAAAGTCCCTTAGTGACCTTGAGCCAAAAGGGATCACAAAATATACTAACAAGCACACGAACATAGCAAAAACATAATCAGTTTTCAGACTTAGTGAAAACTGGGACATGCTGAAACATAACTCACGAAGGCATGTTTACGAGCTCGATGCACTCACTACGGTGCAAGTCATGGCAAGACAAGCATACATCCTTCAAGAAGGCACAAAATGCAAGCTAGACATGGCAAGAACAGTGGCATAGCATGCACGGATCAACTACAATAACATCGGCAAAATCGCAAACAAGTTGACGATCTGCCCAGATTCGCAATGAAGCAAAAGTAGAGCTCGATTGACTCAAGCTAGGGTGCTCCACAATTGCAAACAAAGACATGGATGGATAGAGCACTACAATATTAACAAAAATTCTTTACTGATCATCCTCAAAAGAGGCACGGATCACTAGGAAACAACAAGAACATATGGCATCATGAGATAAACAATCCCAGGACTGGTGAAATCACTAAGTCCCTGAAAACAGAATTAGCAAGTGCACCACCTTGCAAGCTTGCACAAGTCACCACACACATCCTAAAAATACATGGGTTGCACCTCTGGAAAGATGACAAAACCCTTACCAAAACATATGAAGAACTCACGGGCATATCATGCACACAATAATCATGGCAAAAATGACAATTATCTCAAGTAGCCCTCTTCTAACAGCATTTCGGGCATCAATATCAACTCAAATGAAAATGATGCAATGGAATGAACTGATGTACTCTCTGAGATGAACATTTTGATATGCTATATGCATGAATCGGAGCTACGGATGCAAAGTTACGGAGCCGCGAACAGGGGCATACGAACTAAATATATCTGGGACAGACGAAAATGACCTAGGGTTTTTTGGATCTAGATCTCGCGCACGGGAACCGAGGCAAAAACCGACGAGGTGGCGGCCGGCTCCGCCAAGGGCGCCGGGCGACGGCTCGGCAGCGCGGGGGCCGGGCCGGCGGCTGGTGGCGGCGGGCGCGGCGGCGGCGGCGGCTGGTGGTGGCGGCGCGGCACGGCAGCGGCGGCTGACGGGCGGAGGCGGCGGCAGTGCGAGGCGGCGGGGAGCGGGCGCGGGCGGCGGAGCGCGCGGGAGCGGGCCGCGGGGGCCGGATTTGGGCTCCCGGGCCGCGGCGGCGGCTGGCGGTGGAGCACCACGTGGCGGCTCCCGGTTGGGGCGGCGGCGACGTCCGGCGCGGGGCGGACAATGTCCGGCCGCGCGAGGTGGAAAATTTAGGGTTTCGGAGAGGGAGATCCGGATTTCGGGGAAGGGGATCTATTTATAGGCCTAGAGGGAGCTAGGAGAGTCCAAATGAGGTGCGGTTTTCGGCCACGCGATCATGATCGAACATTCTAGGACATGGAGCAGAGTTTGGTGGGTTTTTGGTCAAATTGGAGGAGTGTTGGGCTGCAACACACACGAGGCCTTTTTGGTCCCTTAGTTAACCGTTGGAGTACCAAACGAAGTCCAAATGGTACGAAACTTGACAGGCGGTCTACCGGTAGTAAACCAAGGCCGCTTGGCAAGTCTCAGTCCAATCCTAAAATGTTTAATCCCCACACACAAAAGAAAGCTAGAAATGACCACCGGAGGTGAACAAAGCGCCGGAATGCAAAACGGACAACGGGGAAAATGCTCGAATGCATGAGACGAACACGTATGCAAATGCAATGCACATGATGACATGATATGAGATGCATGACAAAGACAACAACACTCGGAGACAAAAACCCGAACCTGAGGAAATAATATAACTTAACGCCAGAAACGGCAAGAGTTGGAGTACAAATTGGGAAAGTTACATCCGGGGTGTTACAACATTCCACCACTACGAAAAGATCTCATCCCGAGATCTAGGACTGAAAGAACGCCGGGTACTCAGAACGGAGGTGATCCTCGTGTTCCCAGGTAGCTTCACGGTCGGAATGGTGTGACCACTTGACTTTGAGAAATTTGATTGTCTTGTTGCGAGTCTTGCGTTCAGTCTCTTCAAGAATAACAACTGGGTGCTCACGATAAGAGAGATCTTCTTGGAGCTCAATGTCCTCGAAGTTGACAGTGCGGTCAGGAGTCTTGAAGCACTTTTGAAGGTGAGAGACATGGAACACGTCATGAACATTTGCAAAGTTTGAAGGAAGCTCGAGTTGATAGGCGAGGTCGCCTCTCTTGCTGACAATCTTGAAAGGTCCCAAGTATCTGGGGGCAAGCTTCCCTTTGATACCGAAGCGAGGAGTACCTTTCATAGGAGAGACACGGAGGTAAACATGATCTCCGATCTCAAAAGCGAAATCACGGTGCTTACTATCATAGTAGCTCTTCTGGCGGGATTGGGCTGCTTTGAGGTTATCACGAATGACTTTGCACATTTCTTCTGCTTCTGTGATTAAGTCATTACCCAAAAGCTGACGTTCACCGGTTTCAGACCAGTTGAGAGGGGTACGGCACTTCCTGCCATACAGAATTTCAAAAGGGGCCTTGCCCAAACTTGCTTGAAAACTATTGTTGTAGGAGAATTCAGCATAAGGAAGACAATCCTCCCACTTCATGCCGAAGGAGATCACACAAGCCCTGAGCATATCTTAAAGAATCTGGTTGACACGCTCGCGCTTGTTGGAGGATGGAAAGCTGTGCTGAAGCGGATGTTGGTGCCCATGGCCTTCTGGAAAGTATCCCAAAACTTCGAGGTAAAGATGCTGCCACGGTCTGAAGAGATCACTTGAGGAATACCGTGCAGAGAGACAATACGAGAGGTATAGTGTTCCGCCAATTGAGCTGCAGTGATCGGCTCTTTGATAGGCAGAAAATGAGCCACTTTGGCGAGTTTGTCGATGACAACGAATATAGCATCATTGCCACGCTTGGACTTTGGAAACCCAGTCACGAAGTCCATTTCAATGTGGTCAAACTTCCATTCTGGAATGGCAAGAGGTTGGAGGAGACCTGCTGGCCTTTGGTGTTCTACCTTCACTCTTCTACAGATATCACATTCATTCACGAATTGAGCAATCTCGCGCTTCATTCGAGTCCACCAATAAGCTTGCTTAAGGTCCTGATACATCTTCGTGCTCCCAAGGTGGATGGAGTGGAGAGAATTGTGAGCCTCGTTCATGATCACTTTATGGAGGTCACCTTTGGGTACAACAATACGATCCTCGAAGAAGAGAGTGTCCTTGTCATCAAGGCGGTAGCACTTGTACTTGGACTGGCTCTTGGCAATCCCAATCTTCACCTTTTTCACCATAGCATCAAGAAGCTGGGCTTGGCGAATCTGGTCTTCTAAGGTAGGAGAGACTAGAAGGTTGGCAAGGAAACCTTGCGGAACAACTTGCATATTAAGTTTGCGGAAAGCTTCACAAAGCTCGGATTGATAAGGCTTGAGAATAAGACTGTTGCAGTAGGCCTTTCTGCTCAATTCGTCAGCAATCACATTGGCCTTGCCTGGAGTATACTCGATACTCGGATTATACTCTTGAATCATTTCGACCCATCGAGTTTTCCTGAGGTTGAGATTAGGCTGAGTGAAGATGTACTTGAGACTCTTGTGATCAGTGAAAATATCCACTTTTCTTCCCAATAGAAGATGTCTCCAAGTCAAAAGAGCATCCACAACTGCCGCCAACTCGAGATCATGTGTGGGGTAGTTCTTCTCATTAGGCCTCAACTGGCGAGATGTATAAGCAACAACTTTCTTCTCTTGCATCAATACTGCACCAAGACCTTGGAGAGAGGCATCACAAAAGACCTCGTACGGCTTGGATTCATCAGGTGGAGTCAGAACTGGAGCAGTGATCAATTTCTCGTTCAAAGTGTTGAAAGCAATATCGCACTCCGGAGACCAAACGTACTTGACGTGCTTCTGAAGAAGATTAGAGAGAGGCTTCACAATCTTAGAAAAGTTTTCAACGAATCTTCGGCAATAGCTTGCGAGACCGAGAAAACGGCGGAGTTGCTTCATGTTCTGAGGAGGTTCCCAATTCACAATTGCAGACACCTTCTCAGGATTCACGGCAATGCCCTTGGCAGAGATGATATGACCAAGATAAAGAACCTCATCAAGCCAAAATTCACACTTGGAGAACTTGGCGTAGAACTGATGTTCTCTGAGCTTATCGAGAACCAAATGCAAATGCTCGGCATGATCTTCCTTGTTCTTGGAGAAAACCAGAATGTTGTCGAGATAGACCAAAACAAAGTCATTGGTGTAGGCATTGAAGATGAAATTCATCATGCGAGAGAACGTCGGAGGAGCGTTGGCGAGGCCAAAAGACATGACAGTGTATTCATATGAACCAAAGCTTGTTCTGAATGCTGTCTTGGGAATATCTTCTTCACGAATGCGAATCTGGTGATAACCCATACGGAGATCAAGCTTGGAGAATACTTGGGCACCTTTGAGTTGTTCGAACAGCTCATTGATGTTGGGAAGTGGATATTTGTTCTTGATGGTCTTCTTGTTCACTGGATGGTAATCAACACAAAGTCGGTCCGTTCCATCCTTCTTCTTCACAAAAAGAACACCACAACCCCACGGAGAAGAACTAGGCCGGATGAGACCCATTTTCTCTTGCATATCGAGTTGCTTCTTCAGCTCTTTCAACTCTTCAGGTCCGAGCTTGTAAGGACGTTTGCACACAGGTTCCGTGCCAGGCTCAAGATCAATAACGAATTCAACTGGCCGGTGCGGAGGCATTCCTGGAAGCTCTTCTGGAAAGACGTCTTGATATTCGCAAACAACTGGAATTTGAGAGATGGCATCCAATTCACCCTTCTCATTGAGAGAAAACAGACGGATGGAATTATCCCAAGCGGCAAAGACAGTTACATCCTCAGACGAATGAGTCAATTGAATCTGCATGGCTGCAAAATCAAGCTGAGCCTTGTGCTTAGAAAGCCAATCCATTCCGAGAATAAGATCAATATCCGAGTTACCAAGAACCATTGTAGAAGCCAGAAACTTGAAATCACCCATCAAGATAGAAATATCCGGAACCATCAAACTAGAACTCAGACGCTTAGCCGGAGAGACGACTTGCATAGCTCTAGGTAAAGCCTTAGTACTAAAATTGTTCTCCGATGCAAATGGGAATGACATGAAGGAATGCGATGCACCAGAGTCAAAAAGTACTTTTGCGGGAATATCATTAACAGGAAGGTTACCCATGATCACATCTGACGAGTCCTCTGCCTGAGTTGCATTCATCAAATTGACCTTGGCATGCTTGGGGTTATGCTTGACCACAGCTGTACTTGTCGATCTGACAGGAGGAGGAGGAGGAAGACGCCTCTGGTTGAGACACTTGTTGGCATAGTGACCCTTCTGTTGGCCCTTGTTGCACATGACCTCTGAAAGCGGACGGTGATATGGAGCACTCAATCTTGGAGGTTGAGACGAAGTCTTGTTCTGAAAGCCAGGGTTGGGTGGGTGGGAAGAACCACTGCCACCTTTGCTCTTCTGCTGATACGGCTGACGGAACGGAGGAGGAGGAAGCCAAAACTTCTGCTGCTTGGCCACTTGAGTAGAGGAAGAAGGAGTAACATCTCTGACTCGCTTCTTGGAAGCATCACACCTCAACTGAGCAGCCTCTTGCTTCAGTGCCATGTTGTAGAACTCATCGTATCTCAAGGGTTCAAAGAGAACAAGAGCTAGCTGAATTTCTTCTCTGAGACCACCCCTGAACCAGTATATCATGCTCTTCTCATCAGGGACGTCCTGCTTGGCAAAGCGGGCGAGCTTCTGAAACAACTTGTTGTAGTCATAGACAGACAAAGAGCCTTGCTTCAGATTGCGGAATTCCTCACGCTTGCTTTCAACCACGCTCTGCGGAATATGATGAGCTCGGAAATCTCGACGGAAATCATCCCAAGTGATAACACGTCCACCTCTGGAGTCCTTGTACTGCTGGAACCATTCCACAGCTTGATCTTTGAGTTGGAAGGAAGCGAACTTAACAAAGTCCTCAGGCCTGACGTTACTGCACTCGAAATGCTTGCACAGATCCACAAGCCAATCGTCAGCATCGGTTGCCTCAACACAATTGCTGAAAGTCTTTGGCCCATTAGCAAGGAACTGGTTGAGTGTAGCAAAGTGACTGTGATTGCTGCCTTGATTCCCTTGACTGCCTTGATTGCGGTCTTGAAGAATTTGCATGATCAGCTGTGTGTTTGCATTGGTTGCGGCCATCACAGCTTGCCATGCCTCTGGAGGAGGTGGAGGTGGTGGCGGATCAGGATTCAGAGTCGTGCGCGTTGGAGGAGCCATCCTGAAGAGGTTGATCACCATTAGCACATTGATAGACAAATAATGAAGCTGAATCCAACGGAATGAAAATTGCAACATATAGTCTTCACATCCGAACAAAATGAACGAATGCATTCCTCTTGAAATGGTCACATATCCATAAATTGAGAAGCCATGCAGAATTAAGGTAGAGAAATAAATCAACAAGGTACGGATAAAGAACGAATAATCGGTAAGAAATCCCAATCTCAAACCAATATCTGTGGAAGAAGAACTAGAGCTACTAGAATTCCCACCTACGAAACTCCCGAACCTTTCCGGTTATGCAATCAGGTGTTGGGGATACAGGGGAAGCATAATATATCACCCAAACTAGCAAATCCTACATCCAGTTGTATCCATCCTTCAACACATAACCAAGAAACCTTCGGAAACCATCTACCTCAACCTTCGAAAAGCATCCGTTATACAAGTTATGGCGATACTCCCAAACTCCCACCCCAGTACTGGGTGGCGTCGAGGTTATCTCACCAACGAACTACATAAAAGAGATTTTCGATGTCGGCGTACTAAACTCAGGTATTCCAGAACTGCAACTATAAAATTATGATGACAACACCTCAGAGCTCAACTCCCCGGGACACTTCCACTAAACCCCTAACAGGAGGCACCAAGACAATGTTCTCATCATAAAACCAACGGAATGATTCCAAGATACCCGCGTGATCCTAAATTTTTTTTTGTGAAATTTGAGAAGAGAACAGTCAAAACTCTACGTCAGGAGACTGGGAAGTAAAAAGAATTCCTAAACTCTCTGATATATAATTCCTAAATGACTCAAAACATTTTTTCTAGACACACCTCGGCCGCTAAAAACGATCAAGCAATGGGGCTCCTAAGGTCGGGGAAGGCTCTGATTACCAACTTGTAACACCCTCGATGCGTCTATAGCTCCCACGTGTCGAGGCACGACTTAGAGACATAATCGCATTGAAGGCATATGTCGCAAGTTAGGCAATCTTCACAACATCCCATGTAATATGATAATAAAAAGGGAGATAACAATAGTTGGCTTACACTCGCCACGTCAAACAAGTACATAAATAACATTACATCATCCAAACACTCATGGCCCGACTACGGCGCCAAAATAAAAGAGAACCCAACATGCGACAATGGTCCCAATCACCCCCAACTGGGCACCACTACTGAACATCGGGAAAGGAAACGTAGTATCATTGAGAGTCTTCGTCGAACTCCCACTTGAGCTCATACGCGTCACCTGGAGCGGAATCATCAGGCCCTGCATCTGGTGTAATAGTAATCTGTGAGCCACAAGGACTCAGCAATCTCGCACCCTCGCGATCAAGACTATTTAAGCTTATTGGTAAGGCAAGGTAAAATATGAGTGGAGCTGCAGCAAGCTACTAGCAAGTATGGTGGCTAACTTATTCGCAAAAGAGAGCGAGAAGAGGAGGCAAAGCACGAGCGAGAAACTAGAGAGCAACCTGCGCAAACATTACTCCAACACCGTGTCCACTTCCCGGACTCCGCCGAGAAGAGGCCATCACGGTAACACACTCGGTTGATTCATTTTAATTAAGTTAAGGTTCAAGTTATCTACAACCGGACATTAACAAATTCCCATCTGCCCATAACCGCGGGCACGGCTTTCGAAAGTTCGATCCCTGCAGGGGAGTCCCAACTTAGCCCATGACAAGCTCTCACGGTCAATGAAGGAATAGACCTCCTCCCAAGACGTTCCGATCAGACTCGGTATCTTGGTTACTCAAGACACTTCGACAGGTTAAAACAAGACCAGCAACACCGCCCGAATGTGCCGACAAATCCCGATAGGAGCTGCACATATCTCGTTCTCAGGGCACACTCAGATGAGACTAGCTACGAGTAAAACCAACCCTCAAGTTTCCCCGAGGTGGCCCCGCAGGCAGCTCAGTTCGGACCAACACTCAGAGGGAGCACTGGCCCGGGGGGGTTTAAAATAAGATGACTCTCGGGCTCTGGTAACCCAAGGGAAAAAGAGGCTAGGTGGCGAATGGTAAAACCAAGGTTGGGCATCACTGGAAAAGCTTTAATCAAGGCGAACTATCAAGGGGTTCCCATTATAACCCAACCGCGTAAGGAACGCAAAAATCCGGGAACATAACACCGATATGACGGAAACTAGGGCGGCAAGAGTGGAACAAAACACTAGGCGAGAAGCCGAGCCTTCCACCCTTTACCAAGTATATAGATGCATTAAGATAACATGGCAATATAATGATATCCCAACAAGTAAATAAGAGATGTTCCAACAAGGAACGGCCTTCAATCTTCACCTACAACTAGCAACGCTATAAGAGGGGCTGAGCAAAGCGGTAACATAGCCAATCAACGGTTTTCTAGGAAAATGGTGGGTTGGAGGTTTGACATGGCAATTTGGGAGGCTTGCAAGCAAGTGGTAGGCATCGTAGCAATGGCATAGCAAAAGAGCGAGCAAACTAGCATAGCAAAGATAGTAGTGATTTCGAGCGTATGATCATCTTGCCTGCACAGTTGCAGAGTTGACTGGATCCTCGAAAGCAAACTCAACGGGCTCCTCGTTAGCGAACTCGTCTCCCGGCTCTACCCAAATAAGTCAAACAAGCAACAAGGATACAATCAACCACGTGCAAGAACAAGCAATAGGATGAAATGATGATATGCTATGCGGGATGCGATGCGGGATGCAAAATGCAAGATATGACAGGAAATGCATGAACCTGGCCTCAGCTTGGAAATCCAAGTGTGCCACTGGAAAGATGAGATGAAATGGCTTGAAACCAATATAAAGAACGCCGGAATCGGAGTTACAGTTTGGAAATGGCAAGCGATTCGAAAATGACACCGGTCTGCGATTTACAGCAAGTAGGCATCTAAATGCAATGAAATGAACATGCTACAGCACCCAAACATGGCAGCAGAATACATGGCAGGGAAGCATTCAAGATGCTTAACAAAAGTCTAGCACTGAGCTACGGCCAAATCATCCATTAACAGGTTCAAACAAGCATGGCAAAAATGCAAATGGCAAACAGATCTCAGACTTAGTGAAATCAACACTTGTCTGGATTTCAGATCATATAGCCCTCTTCGGAGCAACAAAACAACATGCTACAGGACCTGAACATGACAAAGAAATACATGGCATGGAGCTACTCAACAAGCTTAACAAAAGTCCCTTAGTGACCTTGAGCCAAAAGGGATCACAAAATATACTAACAAGCACACGAACATAGCAAAAACATAATCAGTTTTCAGACTTAGTGAAAACTGGGACATGCTGAAACATAACTCACGAAGGCATGTTTACGAGCTCGATGCACTCACTACGGTGCAAGTCATGGCAAGACAAGCATACATCCCCTAAGAAGGCACAAAATGCAAGCTAGACATGGCAACAAAGCAAAAGTAGAGCTCGATTGACTCAAGCTAGGTTGCTCCACAATTGCAATATTAACAAAACTCCTTTACTGATCATCCTCAAAAGAGGCACGGATCACTAGGAAACAACAAGAACATATGGCATCATGAGATAAACAATCCCAGGACTAGTGAAATCACTAAGTCCCTGAAAACAGAATTAGCAAGTGCACCACTTTGCAAGCTTGCACAAGTCACCACACACATCCTAAAAATACATGAGTTGCACCTATGGAAAGATGACAAAACCCTTAACAAAACATATGAAGAACTCACGGGAATATCATGCACACAATAATCATGGCAAAAATGACAAAAGTGCTAAACGGAGTAACAGATCTGACAATTATCTCAAGTAGCCCTCTTCTAACAGCATTTCGGGCATCAAGATGAACTCAAATGAAAATGAAGCGATAGAATGAAATGATGTACTCTCTAAGATGAACATTTTGATATGCTATATGCATGAATCGGAGCTACGGATGCAAAGTTACGGAGCCGTGAACAGGGGCATATGAACTAAAAATATCTGGGACTTAGACGAAAATGACCTAGGGTTTTTTGGATCTAGATCTCGCGCACGAGAACCGAGGCAAAAACCGGCGAGGTGGCGGCCGGCTCCGGCGAGGGCGCCGGGCGGCGGCTCGGCAGTGCGGGGGCCGGGCAGGCGGCTGGTGGCGGCGGGCGCGGCGGCGGC
>NC_041392.1:635924362-635939076 GCF_002162155.2 Triticum dicoccoides | reverse complement strand
GCGGGAGCGGGCCGCGGGGGCCGGATCTGGGCTCCCGGGCCGCGGTGGCGGCTGGCGGTGGAGCGCCACGTGGCGGCTCCCGGTTGGGGCGGCATCGACGTCCGGCGCGGGGCGGACAATGTCCGGCCGCGAGGTGGAAAATTTAGGGTTTTGGAGAGGGAGATCCGGATTTTGGGGAAGGGGGTCTATTTATAGGCCTAGAGGGACCTAGGAGAGTCCAAATGAGGTGTGGTTTTCGGCCACGCGATCGTGATCGAACGCTCTAGGACATGGAGCAGAGTTTGGTGGGTTTTGGGCCAAATTGGAGGGGTGTTGGGCTGCAACACACACGAGGCCTTTTCGGTCCCTCGGTTAACCGTTGGAGTACCAAACGAAGTCCAAATGGTACGAAACTTGACAGGCGGTCTACCTATAGTAAACCAAGGCCGCTTGGCAAGTCTCGGTCCAATCCGGAAATGTTTAATCCCCACACATGAAAGAAAGCTAGAAATGACCACCGGAGGAGAATGAAGCGCCGGAACGCAAAATGAACAACGGGGAAAATGCTCGAACGCATGAGACGAACACGTATGCAAATGCAATGCACATGATGACATGATATGAGATGCATGACAAAGACAACAACACCCGGAGACAAAAACCCGAACCCGAGGAAATAATATAACTTAACGACAGAAACGGCAAGAGTTGGAGTACAAATTGGGAAAGTTACATCCGGGGTGTTACAACTAGTGATGGCCACAAGTTGACGTATTTCTTGTAGTGTGTGTGCGATGTACGGCATACAGTTCCCTTTGATGAACTGTTTGCGATGATCGAGGTGAACACAAATGATTCGGCGTAACAAGATGTGTGTTATACCCGGCAAACAGGTCAGTAATTAGAATGGTGTGTGATCATTATAGACAGCCCATACAGACTTTTTTTGTCAATTGTGTGCTCGTCAGGGCACACAGTTCAACAAACCAACCCGTGGGTGATAATGTAGAAGATCTTTGTCAAATATTTATTACTAACCGTCTACAATGAGATTGACAGGATAAACAGAGATAACAAATTAATATGAGCGAATGGAAATAGAGATATGTATAGTCTTCTTAATTTAGTCCTTCTTGTTGTTGTTGTTGTTGTTGGATGGCCCCGCGACATCGTCTTGGCGAGGACGCTTCTTTCCGCTGACGGTTGGCTTTTCATCTCCACCGCCGTCGTCATCATCGTTTTTGTCGTTGTTGTCCTCCTCCTTGTTCGACCATTCCTCCTCATCATCATCGTCGTCCTCTTCTCCGTCCTCCGACTGCTCCTCGTCCATCTGGTTGTCGTCTGACAACTCCGGAGGCGGCATCCCTTCCATGATTCGGATGTAATCGAGGTCTTCCCGCTCGACACTAGACTAATGGAAGACGAGCGGGATGATTCCGATGTTGATCTATCATCGGGCGCCAGACTGCTGGCCGAACCGTCGTCCTCGATGTCGCTCGACATGGCTGCAGAGTGTGTGCTAGTGTGTAGCGCGGCTTGCCAGGGACAATGAAGACGGTGAACACTTCAGCGGGGTATATAGAGAAGAGGAAATGCCAATTGAAGTAGGGGTTGACATATTATCTAACCACTGATATAATCAACCGCAATTATTTGTACCCAGTCGCTCCAAATTCCCGGGGTTGCGCAGGACTCCTATTGGCTGGTTTATTTTTTAAGGACAAAAAGAAGGAATGAGTTCTAGGATTATGCACTGGTATCGGTACGAATGGAGTAGGACAGTTGGCAAGAAATACATTGAGCTCTTCTTATTGATAAAGCCAGTAATAATCAAACTACAAAGGAAAAGAAAAAAGACAAAGGAAAATATCTGCATGAATCTTCGCGTAACATCAATGTCATAGGACCTAGTTGTGCATTACTTTAGAGCACATCTAGATGTGCTTTAGCAATACTGTCAAACAAAACACCTAATCATCATTGCAAACAGCGCATAGAACATGGCTAATGCGACAACCAGAACTACACATGTTAGTTCCTTCTTCTCTCTTGCTTTCATTTGTTGCCCATGATTGATTCTTTCTTGCTTCATCGTACTGATTGTACATTCCAGATCAACCAGTTTCTTCTTCAACTTTACGTTATCTTCTGCGAGCTTGGTGATAACACTCCAAGCCCTGCCATGCCATTCTTCATCCAGCTAGTTAACAAAGGCACAAGCCTCATGTCCCTACCAATGTTAAATAGTATTCAGGATGAGCGGTGGCATTAATTGAAGTAAAATGATGAACTTAGCAACCTCTAAGGGTCAACTGAGAAACCACCTACCAATATCAAATCCCTCTGTGCATACATGTCGAGCGGGAGTGCGCCCGTGCACACAACTCAGCTTTTGGTACTTCTCGGTGGCGCAAAACTCGGAGTCGAACTCGTGTTGCAGGAGTCTGGAGTCATGCTCAAGATCCGGTGGTAGATCTCTTTCCTGGGGGGAGGGGGTGTCATTCAGGACGGATTCAGCAAGGAGCTATACTTTGGACATGCTAAAAAACATTGGGATAGATTGGAACCTGATAGGACGATTCGGATCCATAGTACACCTACCTTTTGGTGACCTTAGGAAAGTGCTCGGCGAGGACCGCCATCATGGCGGCGATACGAGTAGGAGCAGCCGCACCGAAACCATCAGCACCACTCGTCCACATTCCCCCAATGTCAGTGCCACGCGAGGGAATTTGGAGGCTATGTAGGGATTTGGGGGAAATGGGGAAACAGTGGGGATAAGCTAACGATCGGGAACTACTTATGGCACTATTTGTTGTATACGGCACACTATTTATACATGTCGTTTGTGTTAGGTATTACAACATCACACATGATTTCCGCACCAAACCGTGTGAGAAGACAACATAGATTAGACGCGGTTGTCGTTACATAACCGTATGTGATGTACTACCATGTCCACATAATTGAGCTATAGTGATACCATGCAAACAGCCACTCTGTGAATATCCGTAAAAAATAGCTGCTTTGCATATAGAGATGGCGGCGGCGGCCTAGGCAGCGGCTACCAGAGAAGAGGTCAATCCTCGATCGGTGGGCGGTGGTGGCGTCATAGGAGATCAGTCCTCGGTCTGTGGCGGGAGATAGGAGGAGCTCAACCATCGAGGTCGTCGGCGGCGTGATTCGAGCACATCCATCGCGGTCGATGGTGGGATAGTGGAGGTCGAACTTCAGGCAACAGCCACACTAAGCTTTGCTCCTTGACCCCGCTGTCTCGGCATGCCGCCGCATCATGCTTCTCTGCCTACTGGGTGGAGGTCGCCGCGTGGCTAATTAATTAAGTTATTATTTTTGTGAGTGGCTTAATTAAGGTATTCAATTTCTAAGGGTAGTGTTGTACTAGTGCTCTACGTGTAAATTGACTGGCCATTAATTTTTGTCATTGCACGTCTAGATAACAACATGGAGCACCCTCAGTAATTATGAAAATAAAACCTTGTGATTTATGCATGCATCTTTGGGCAGCAGTTAATCCGTGTATTAATGTTGTTGTTTTGTTTTTAATTACCATTCGTGTGCTGCAAATGGAATGATCTCGATGGATGAAGAATCGGAAAACCACAGATTTTATCAGTGGTGTGACAGAGTTCATGAATTTGGTTGAAAGTACAAAGAGGAGAATTGGTGATGCAGATTACATCCTGTCTCCATGTACTAATTGTGCCAATACAGAGTCACATGAAGTTGCAGATGTCCAGTTGCACTTAGTCTCTAGGGTATTCATGGATGGATATACACGTTGGACCAGACACGGTGAAGAGGAGGCATTGGATGAATATACACCGAAGCAGCGAGATGCCAAACTCCGATCAGTGTCACATGGATGTTGAATCTAACATCAGGGCAGGGGTGTCAAGCTATCAATGGAACACTGGAAAACCGAAACGCCCACTGGAAAACCAAGACGTCGACGCATATGACAACGATCTTGATATGCCAGATTTTGCTGCTATGATTGCAGATTTCGAGGGCCCAAAAAAGGATATGATTGGGTACAAGGATCTGTCAACACTACTAGGAAAAGGCCTACTAGTGGCGCATCTATTTTTTCTACTAATGGCGCACTACAGGTGCGCCACTAGTACCACACCATTAGTATTTTTTACTAATGGTGCACCACAGGTGCGCCATTGGTATATGATATAATAATGGCACACCACACAGTGTGCCATTAGTATAGCCCACGGTGCGCCATTAGTATGCCTCCCAGGGGGCCATATTTACCCATGTGCTTTGGCATACTAATGGCGCACTAGTGGATGATGCGCCATTAGTGTGCTCTGGCTTACTAATGGCGCACTATTTGGTGGTGCGCCACTAGTATGAATATTAGGCATTATTTTTTTTCTTTTCTGATATTTTCACAGGTTACAAAATATATTATTGGACAGAATTTAGAGAACACCACACAGCAACAGCAGGTTCATCGAATACAATAGAAGATTAGTCTCCGAATACAATTCATCATATTAGTCTCCGAATTCAAAAGACCGAAGAAAGATAGAACACTACAAGTCTCGAGACCGTGAGAAGCGAGTTTGTCGGAAGTAAACTAATCCTAACAAGTCCTACTAATCATTATCATACAACTTCTACTCATCATCATACAACTTCTACTCATCATCTTGATAGTCATCGAACCAACCCTACTTAATTATTCTTAGCACATGGTCATCAGTATTAGGCAGGACCTAAATACCCTATTTAAGGTAAAATAGCATAAAACAATATAGACCCTGACTCTCCATTGTGGAGAATGGAGATCATCTTGTCTCCAATTCTTGCGCTTCACTTCCTTTTGCTTCCAACAACCTCCTTACGACTGTCCATACATTTTTTCCATCCTTTGATTTGCATGTCTCCACTTGTTTTAGAAATCTTGTATGGATAGTTGAGATTCGTAGGATGACCTGGCTGTATGTTCAGAACATTAAGTCTACCTTTCTGATACATCAAATGAGGCACACAATTCTCTGGGATTATCTGTTGAAAAACATAGTAATAACTTCATAGTTAGCAATGATGTACTAGTTTTAGAAGTATGCAAAAGATGCACGGATGTCATAATAGTAAAAAATCTTACCAGGGTATCTCCATGGTAGTTACCGTAGTAGAACACATGCACTAGTGGCACATATTGACCATATGTTGAGGAGTTTGATTGTAGATACTGTAATTCTCAATGTTAGTACAAAATCCGACCAGATGATTTTTCTCCTTGCACTACAAAAAAAATACACTTCCGTGATGATATGTGTTTGTCACAGTAGGTCGCTTTTTTGTCATGCATGTACATCCATGACAAATTTATGACAGAATCAAGATAGTCGTACCTGTGTTGTCGTAGAAGTGTTCCATGACATTACCAAAATTATCATCACGGAAGTGTCCAATTCCATGATGATAAATCGTGCGTCACAGAAGTGCTTTCGTCAAGGGTGACCGACACGTGGCATCCACCGTAACGGAACGCCGTTAAGCTATCGGGTCGGGTTTTGGATCCGATAACCCGTTAACAGCCCCGACCAATGGGGATTTTCCTTGTGTAAAATCATCATTGGCTAGAGGAAACATGTGTCAGCTCATCGTCGGGACAGATGTCATCCACTCACTGGACAGAAGGCGCCTATTATACGTCGACACGTGGCATGGCCCAACAAGTTTAAATGGACCGGCCCAACTAAAGGCCCACAAGATTTTGCGAACCATAATGGGCCGGCCCAGCTAAAGGCCCATGAGATTTTGCGGACCATAATGGGCTGGCCCAGCTAAAGGCCCATAAGATTTTGCGGGCCATAATGGGCCGGCCCAGGTAAAGGCCCACAAGATTTTTGTGTGCCATAATAGGCCGGCCCAGGTAAAGGCCCACAAAATTCATGCGGATCATAATGGGACGGCCCAGCTAAAGGCCCCCGAGATTTCGTCGACATTAATGGGCCGGCCCAGCTGTAGGCCCACAAGATTTTGAGGACCTTAGTAGGCCGGCCCGTTAACTGGCTGCCATGTTTTGGCCCAAATGCCAGCCCATATTTGATACGGTCTATTAATGGCCTGCCACGCTCCGGGCCTAATAGTGGCCCATATGAGATCCGGCCCATTAAAAGCCTACCACCTTCTGGGCCAAATTACGGCCCAGATCAGGTCCGGCCCTTTAAGAGGTTTTGGGCCTAATTATGGCCCATATCAGATTCGGCCCATCAACTGGACACTATGCTTTTGGGCCCACATGCTAAAGGCCCACTTAGTAATTTGGCCTGATATTAGTTTTGGCCTGTTAAGGGCCCGTTTAACATTTCGGCCCCATATTAATTCCAACCTGTTAAATGCACGTCATATAGTTGGGCCTAACTACGGCCCGGTTTGCATCCGGCCTGCTCGCAGCCGATATCTGATTGGGCCAAACAAGGACCGATACAACTTTTCATCCTGTTAAAAGCCCATGATTTGATTTGCACAATCATGGGCTGGGGTTCATTTCAGGCTGCTGCCGGCCCGTGAGCTGATCGGCACGTTTCAGGCCCAACCTACATCATGATTGCATGACGGCCCGATTATGTACCGTAATTTTACGGTTTGGCTGGTTTACTGCGAAGACATGATATATATATAGTAAAATAACATCAGCATCGTGAATAAGAAAAAACCTATACTATACAATAAAGAAACTATGGCATATTACATCCACTGGGCATCAAAGTTCACCACTATGATAATAAAGCACAAGCAGACAACAGATTACATACACTGGGCATCAAAGATCGCCACTAGTGCAAATAAACACGCCGACAAAATAATATACAAAACCGACATCACTTCAATAGAGTTCAAGAAAGGTTAGCCCTTTTGGGGAGCTGCAGCGCAAGTAGCTGAGCAAGATGATGAGACTGCGCTTGTTCGACACTTATATCTTCCTCACTCTGAAAGATAAACAAGCAGACAGATGACAGGTTTTGCACATAAAAGTATCAGTGCTGACAATTCATCACATTTCTTACCGACGAATAAAGTGACATAGTTTAAATTTGCATTAACACAATATGGCATTGTTCAGGTCAAGACATGGCAGGAAATGACATTGTGAAGGAGTTGGCACCTTCACGACACCACTAGATTAGAGATCAAGAACTCATAAGTATCAATGGTTAGTGTGCTGTCAATTTATACCATTTCAGATTGGCAGATAAAGAGATGGTTTAAATAATAGTACAATGATATGACATTTTTCATAGTTAAGACATTGCAGAATATGACATTGTGCTGTAGTGGGTAGGTTCACCACACCACTGGATTACAGATGAAGAACAGAAGCATACATGAAGTGCAAAAGAAGATCACTTGCTCTGTCTAGTTTAATTTACATGGTATGAAGAAGGAACTTGGTTGTACAACTGAAAACTTAAATTGAGAAAGGACGAACTTTTGTTTATGAACTACATAGAATAAACTTTAAACAAGCAATTTGATGCAAACACCAAAAATAAACAGCTGTTGCAGTCACGCCTAACCAAATATATACAACAAAGTTTGAAGGCTTGAGATGGACAAACTTACATTATTGGTGAATACAGGCTCTATAAAGGCCTTGTCCATGCTGATGGGGGGGGCAATTCAAGAAGTTTACCACAAAATCTTCTTCAAAAGCATTGCCTTTATTCTACATTTTGTAAAAGAGTAAATATAGATGTGATAATATACGAAAAAATGGAGAATATTTAAGATAAGATGAAGAGTGATGCTAGATAACCATGTAGCTATAAATGTAAGTGCAGCGATACAGGCAAAAGGTACAGCCAAGAGCAATGCACATCTAAACTTCTTCAGTACCAACCTTATGGTAAGAGTAAATATAGATCTGATGTGTAGAAAATGGGGGGCAAAGGAAAATAAGATGCAGAGTGATGGTACATGAACAACTACCTGTCATTATAAGTACACTGATAAAGGACAACATGTACTTACAAGAACAATGCAGAGCTAAAAAAACATTGGCATTGGATATATTCTACACTAATGTAACCATTCATACAGATCAGATAATTTGGAGCGAACAATTGATAAGCAAGCTATCATGCATACTGCTATCACATAATGAACCAGGTATGTATGCAAGTACAGTGATACAGGACAATAGGTACTAACAAGAGCAAAGCAGCGGGCAGCATATTTGCGATATCCTGTCGTTCTTGTCAAACCAGAATTCTTCTTCGAGCAGATTTCCTGCAAAGAAGATCCATAAGGCACATGCGGAAAAGTAGAAGTTCAAATTGTCATGTGATTTCATAGACAGTACCTCATCCTGGGAATGAGACCAGTGCATAACAAGGTTTTTCCATTCAATGTCTTCTAAATTTAGCACAGGAGACTTCATCGGAAATTCGTTTATAGACTTGCCATCAAAGTGTGGTTTCCTCAGGTAACATCGATACTGCTGCAATGCTTCCTTGAAAAGCACAAGCAAGCTTTGCTTGTCATCACTATCCAGATTGACCCTCGCCTAGTTACAACAATGTAATGTAAATCATTGATGTGTTCAATCAGCAGAAAACAGGAAAATAATAGCCATGAATAATAGCACTTACACGTAAGTTGGACAAGAAGATGTGAAAATGGTGTTTGTCTTCACAATAATCTTCCCATGATGGGAATATACGCACGTAGTCTCTAACAACATTGAAAGCATTGTCTTTTAAACTAGGAATAAATGGAATGGGGTTCCAATCTGCAAGAATTGGCCGTCTCTGCAGTTGGGATAGGTCTTCGGCCGGTGGACTTGCTGTACTATTTGCTGGAGTGGCATTTTTTTGTGGTACAGCTGGTGCCATGGAAAATGAAATCGGTATACCTTTTGCTGGAGTGCAGGTCTTGTGTGGTGGGGCTAGTGGTGTGGCCAGTGAAGTATGGGTACAGTCTGCTGGAGTCGGTCCTACGTTTTGTGTCACTGGTTGTACAGCCAATATAAGTGGGGTGCTGTCTGATTTCTCTGGCACCACCATGTTTTTCACGGAGTTTGCTGGTGCTCCTTCAGGTTCGGCAATCACCCTCTTCCTTTTTGATGTCTGATGCACAAGAACAACATTTGAGTGGAAAAACATGGCATGATGACAGATGGAATATGTATTGATAATGGATGGGCATGGCATCCCGACGTATATGATGAGTAAACTAAGTAGATGGCGGTGTAACAAAGTAGAAGAAATGCAAGACAACATATGCAAGATACCCGCAATCAATAAAACATTGCCAAATTAGAACAGGCACCTTGATGGGTGAACAGGACAGGCCATCTGCCTTTGACTCCTCGAGGTTAGAATAGTCATTAGGATGATATTCTGAACAAGAATCAATAGGTGGGGAGCGTATGAGTTCCATATCCAGAATGGCACTCAATGACTTGGTGCCAATTTTGTAAGTCACTGCAGTGTTTAGCTTCAAGAGTGGACTGCTGCTAGTGCGACACAAAGCAGCTACACAGATCATAGTGTAGATATAATGAGAAAACCTTAAGCATCAGAGTAAAATCAGCAAAGTGGAACTTGCTGGAATATATGTGCTAGTAATGCCGGTATGGCTAGAAAGGCTTCGGATACCAGCTCTCTTCAAGTGAAGGTGCGGCACTGTTAATATCAATGTAACTCTCAAAGGCGACATAGCTCCCCGCATTTCCTTGCTATTATTATAGGATTCAAGTGGGCAGGCCACTACAAATCATATTCCTATGTTTACAAGATCCTACGAATCAAAGAGGCTCAAAGTGTCCATCACAACCAACCGTATAGACCTCTACACTGCAAATGTCCCTGCTAATCTTCAGTACAAGGAACAAATTGTACTACTATCATACTCCCTCCGTTCCAAAATATAAGTCTTGGTAGAGATTTCCACTATGGATCACATACAGATGTATCCAGGTACATTTTAGAGTGTAGATTCAGTCATTTTGCTCCATATGTAGTCCATGGTGGAATCTATACAAAGACTTGTATTTAGGAACGGAGAGAGTACATATTAAAGAAGAACGGAAGAGGAACATGGTAAAGAAGAGCAAGCAGATTTTGGATAATAAGATGTTGGTTGCGCAGTGCCCACACATGATGAACCAGAGCGCATTAAGAATGCAACTCCTAGCTGTATCTCGACCATTTCAGGCGGTTGGATGAACATCCTACGTCTCCTAACCCTTCTTCTTCCTCATCTCTGATTCTTCCCATACAGAACACCGCACGGGCCGTTGGCCGGACCACCGCCCCCCACTGCCTGTGTTCCTCCGCCACCCCCACCCGCACCCACCCCAACCCCCACCCGCATCAAGTTTTCTTCATTCGGCGAGGCCCCACAACCACCCGAGCCCCTTCGATCGCACCGGCGAACTCCGGTGAGCTCTGAAAAATCGACTGACCCAATTTTGAAATTTAGTCTACTGTGATTTAACTAGTGTGGAATATAAAAGGGGAAGACAATAAGCATTGTGAGTATGGTGTTGAGTGTGCAATGGCGGATCTGAAGGTGCAAACCAGACAAAGGCAACTTCGCAACCAAGACAAGAAATCAGAGTAAAGCAGTGGCGATCTATTTTCTTGCTGCGATAAATAAGTTGAGCAGATATGAAAGAGTACCGCCTCTGGTGTGGTGCCATGTATGCATCTGCTGAGAATTTGACGGTGTTGCGGTAGTGATGGCTGTCGGTAGCATGAAAGTAGATCTAGGAGGGTAGACAGTGGCGGCGGGGCGCGGTGGACGAGATAGTCGTAGGAGCGGCGCCGACAAGGTAGACGACGGCGGGGATGAAGCGAGAGGACGGGATGCAAGGATCCCGGTCCGAAGCCGTGGATGAGAGAGGTCGATCTCTTGTAATGGACGGCAGCGTCGGGGTATTAGCTCCGGCATGGTGGAGGAGGACGGCGGTGGATGGGGTGGCGGATGGCGGCGGATGGAGGAGGGTGGGGTGGAGAGGGTGTTTTGGCGCCCATGGAGTACGAATGTGGAAAAGAGAGGTAGAGAGGAAGGGGGGAACCATGTATTCAGGGCGCGCTTGTCTCAAATGAGAGGAAATTTACAAACTTGGCCCCCGTTTCAAATTTCTACTACATCACAGCAACACTAGTCGGTCGGGGATTGGATGGTAATCTCGCATACACCGAATATTTGCCGACGAGAGTTTCATTTTGGCGCCCACCATGTATGAATATGAATTGGGGAGGGAGTCAATTTCGGCCGAGGACACACTATGTTTTGGCGCCCACCGTGTATGAATCCGGGTGAGAGGCGGTTACGTCATGTTTGGGTGAAATTACAAACCTACCCCTATGGAAACTTATAGAAATCCAGCATATAGGCTTTGCATGGCAGGGATAGGCAGCAGTAATTTCCATCTCGCAGATTTTGGTTTTGGGCGGTTACTGCGACTTTCCCCGCTTCGTTCAATTTTTGCAGAGTGCACGTTTACCGTGCCAAATCAATTCGAATCCCGTTTGTATTTTATTTTTTTGGGTGTGATCCATTTTCAATTGGAATTACATTCTATATACATCATTTTTTTATATATACTTTCAAAAGCACAACACCATTTATACATAAATATGGTTTACAAATGGCATGATCTCAGATTCATAAGGTTGTATCCATCAATTTGGATTTTCAAATATTTGAAACCACTTTATGTTGAAATCCAATGTATGCATTCCTCGCTAACTGTTTTGTGACACTCCAAAATTTTTATTTGGCTTTTATCAAAAACTTTGTGGTTTTGAGGAGAGATTTTTTTTTAAGTGAAGCTCTATGAAAATTTGGGATTTAAATATCTTGGAACCACCATGACTTGGCATTTTTTTGCCCATGTGGTAAAACCCCTCCAAAACCTCCCCTACAACTTGTGATCAAACTAAATTCTCTGTCCCATCTAATCCAAACTGGTTTTGGATTTTTATTCTAATTATTTTTCCCCTCAATTCAATTCTGAAAATTATTTGGAGCCTGAGAGATTTTCAAAGCAAGTGCCCTATTGCATTTGAGTTTTGACCTCAAACCAATTCTCCTGGATTGTCCTTAGCATCCATAACCTAGAACCATCTTGATCCACTCCTCCTCTTTTCAAAATTTTCAAAATTCAGTCTCTCCAAGTTTGGACAAGATTTGCCAAATTTGGTGAAATTCATATCTACACTCCTCCAAAAATTCCACCAAAATTCAGGCAGCCTATTTGAGCAATAAGAAGCCACTCCACAAAAAATCAGCTCAAGGAAAAATCCCTACATGCCTGGATCATTCTGTTGAACACCTTGCGTGCACTGTTTTCCTTGCACTTTCAGAAATTCAGTTTTCAGTTTCGACAGTTTCAGTCACGTGGCCACATTGCACTTGGCACGTTGCTCGCGACCTCGCTTGCTTGTCCGAAGCTTCACACGCGCACTTGGCATGACCCTGGCGTCGGTGGCGCCCTGGCCTACCTGCGCCGGCGTGTCTTGCGGCGGCCGGCTCCCCGTAACGGCCGACAGGGAGGAGAACGGCGGCGCAACGCCGTTCGGCACCGCCCAAATCCTCTGGTGGCTCCGCGTGGCCTTCTCCGTGCCAGCGCACGCATGCGGCACCGTCGCCGTGGCACAGCACGCACGGAGCGTGCTCTCTGCCGCCGACGGGCCCGCGCCACCCCGTTCCGTCGAGCTCGACCCAAACACCCAAACCCCGGCCAGTTTAGCACTAAAACGGACCCATTGAACCTCCGTGATGACGCTCGACTCCCTAACCACCCCGACCGAGCAATGCGCCACCGTAATCGCTCGTCGGAAATCTCCGTTCACGGCAACCGCCTCGGGCCGCCTATAAAAAGGGCCCCGAGCTCACCCTCGTGCACGCAGCATCACCACTCCTCACCAAAGCCCCGCCAGGCCACTAGGGGGACCTCGAGGGGGTCTCCTTCCCCAGCTCCGGCCGCCCCGATCCGCCTCGGCCTCCAGCTCGATTCACTTCGGTGAGGCCACCTCCGGCGCCCAAACCTCGTCCGTAGCCCTCTCTTGCACCCAGTAGTCTAACCCCCACCTCAATTTAATCTTTGCAGCCCTCTCCGACGAGCTCCATCCACGCCCGAACCACCGTCCGTCGGAGTTGAGACCGCCGTCGACGTGGTGCTCACCGGCGACCAACACCACCACCCACCGTTGCGGAAGGACACGGTGAGCACATTGGTAACCTCTGATCCCCATGCCTGGCCATGGATCGCCGCCGGCGACCACAGCAGCTCTCGGGTGCCGACGAGCCTCGTCCCTCCCATTTGAAAATTTAAACATGACAAGTGGGACCCGCTGTCAGCCTCTCTGTCCTTTCTAAACGAAGCGTTATCTGAAAACGCCTACTGCCAAATGCGTTTTCTCTTCGGGCTGGCGTAGTCGCTACCGAAGCGTTTTCTGTTTTTATAAACTAGCCCCTGGAAATCTTCTGTTTCATTACAGATAAGTCCCTAGACAAAAACCCTTATAACTTTTAATCAGAAAAGTATTTCTGATTGATTCTTTTTCTGTTCTCTTTAAAATTTTGTCTAGTTTTTTATCAGATTTATTTGAAAAATATTTGGTTTACCTTCTGTGCTCTCCTTGGTATTTACGTTAGCGCATATATTTTCTTTAAACCGTAGATACCGAAGGAGGTGACGGAGCCGCGAACTTCACCGAGCTAGGCTCCGACTACTCTGAACCAGGCAAGCATGTTTGAACTTTTGATATGATGAGTGTCT
The DNA here is from genome assembly GCF_002162155.2 of Triticum dicoccoides. Classification (NCBI taxonomy): domain Eukaryota; kingdom Viridiplantae; phylum Streptophyta; class Magnoliopsida; order Poales; family Poaceae; genus Triticum; species Triticum dicoccoides. The sequence continues at coordinate 635,925,314 of NC_041392.1, read as the reverse complement.
CGACATGTTTTGCATTTAGTTAGTTTCATGGCATGTTGGTAAGCATACCGATGAACGTTATTTTATGTGATAATAAGGTGAGTGAGTTCAATGATCCATACGTGGATGAATGTGAATATGAATGGCCATGTGTTGGCATGAGGATGGGTACGATGGCAGTGTTGTAGCATGCCAGTCTTACGCCAGACTATGTGACTTCAGTGACAAACCATATCGGTCCAGTACCTATCATTTCCTTCCTTGTACTACCACATGTTTTCCGCAAGGAATATGGTTTAGTAAGTTGCAAACCACTTTCATGGTACACACCAAAGAGGAGAGGCCGTGATGATGGTTCCATGGCCCTGGATTAAAGCCAGTCATCCGGTCAGGGGGCATGGGTGTTTCCGGTTGGGACCGAGAGGGGGGCACCCCTTAGAGCGCGCGTATATAAATTTGATCCCATGCTATTCGAGATTGTGATCTCCCCGTCTCAAAAGTTTTTCTTGGACGATGACTAGGGTGATACCTAGCATCGAGAGGTAGGATGGGTGTGTACCGGTTAGCTGTGTTTTCTTCCGAAATACCATAAACGGAACTAGTCCTTCGTGACTACGGAAATCCGTTGGCTGTGGGAAAAATTTTGTACAAACTCTGCAGAGTCATATATTCCTCCAAATCATCTCTTCCTTGTCAAGTTTCGTTCCATCTTATCCTAATCGATTGTCAGCTTTGATGACAGAGACTCCGGTGAATCGCATGAGTGCTAAGTCCGATTGAATGATTATCCCTGTGAATGGACTAACCCGTTTATTCTCATGGATTGAATGTTTATTATGAGTATTATTTACTGGTGAATTTTAAAGCCCTTTCTGCGATGTCGCTCAGACGTCCGACTGTGGCATTTCATTTAAAGCCCTTTCTGCGATGTCGCTCAGACGTCCGACTGTGGCATTTCATTTAAAGCCCTTTC
>NC_041392.1:635920907-635923866 GCF_002162155.2 Triticum dicoccoides | reverse complement strand
TCTGCAATGTCGCTCAGACGTCCGATTGTGGCATTTCTTTTAAAGCCCTTTCTGCGATGTCGCTCAGACGTCCGACTGTGGCATTTCATTTAAAGCCCTTTCTGCGATGTCGCGCAGACGTCCGACTGTGGCATTTCTCTTAAAGCCCTTTCTGTGATGTCGCTCAGACGTCCGACTGTGGCATTTCTTTTAAAGCCCTTTATGTGGTGTCGCTAAGATGCCCGACTGTGGCATCATTTCCTTATTTTTATTTATTCACCTTTCGAGGCGTCGCTTCAGACACCCGATCGGTCCTCATTTATGCTCTGTGGAATTTCAGGCGGACTACCGCCGTTTCCCTTTTTACTTACCCGTTATGCCAATTTTATTTATTGTGCATTAAGGAATTAATCATGTTGCATCCATGCACGCATTTGTTATATCTTACGTCTGAACTGTCTTGCGAGTACTTTCAAAGTACTCACTGGCTTGTTGATTTGGCCAGATGCTGACGAAGGCGATCTCATGGATGAAGAGTTCGATAGCGAGTCCGACACTTAGAGGAGTCCCAGTCAGTCTCGTGCGACCCTGGATTTGGCCACTGTTTTATAACCGCTTCCGCTACCAAATAAATTTATCGAGCCTCACCTCGACGTTCGATGAAATGATATTCTTAGAGTCTTGTATTTCCCTTCCCGCTGTGCTTTTCCACCACCAACCTATCCATGAGTCAGTAGTATGTCTCCACACCACCGTGTCCTGTCCGCCATTATGTATGATTATTGGCGTGCTTGTAATAATTTGGTTGAGCGACCGCAGTTCAACCCTGTAATATATTTTATGCTACTGGCTTATTGTATCAAGAAATTGTCTACCAGTGAGGAGGATTTCTCTCATACTGGACTCAAAAGACTGGTTTATCAATAAATATTTTTATTGGAAAACCAGCCGTGACATGTTTCCAATTAATGTGTGTTTCATGCGTTTTTTTTACTTCTCAAACATGTATAATGTGTTTCACACACGCAACATATAGTAATCCCGTTTAGACATTAATTGCATATAAACCATGCATTGTTTGTAATTGAAGAATCTATGGATCACCAATATTGATAAACTATATAACATTACACGTGTGCCCAAATTCAAATGAATATGCATGTTTGATACCCCAATTTGCGTTATGATATTATCGATGTCGTGATCTCCAGTTTAAATATTTGAATCCCCTTTAATCCAGATATACGTCTCATATAGCTATCACTCATGCTTATATAGGACTATCTCTCTGGACCTATACGTGTTCATCGTCTCTCAGGTATCTCTCGTGCTACCTGTATGTCGACAATGATCTTTTATCTTCGTAACACACTGACAGTACTCTCTCCCTCGATCTTCATCACTCTATCTCTCTCTAAGTATATCTCGCTCCCTGCTATGTGTCTCTAACTATGATTCTCCATGTGGAATCTCTTTCTCTCACACGAACACAAAACTTTGTCTCCCGGGGTCTCATTTCTCTCTACTATTCCCATGTGTGCCACTCGCACACCCCTCATACAGAGATGTATTTCGCTCCTTAGATATGAGAACCTACGACTCTTCCTCATCAATATCTCTTTCTCACACACAAACACAAATTCCGTCTCCTAGGGTCTCATATTTCTCCATTGTTCTCTTGTATGTCGCTCACACACACCCTCTCTCCCTAGAGATATCTTGCGTTCCCTCGTATGTCTCTCTAGCTATCACTCTCGTTGTGAAATATCTTTCTTTCTCGCAGACACAAAACTCTGTCTCTCTAGATCTAATTTCTCTCTGATATCTGTTTGTATGTGACTCACACGCACCCTCTCTCTATCTCTCTCACACCCGCACACATAACCCAGCCTTCTGATCCACTCGACTCCTATCTCTAACGCACACTAGCTAGCATCTTTATCTTTCTATTTATCTGTTTCTCCATCAACCTTCTTTCTCTCCCTCACTATTGATTCCTACACGCACACTACATATGTTTCTCTCTACATGCAGTCAAGTGCCCTCTCACACACATATATAACTTCACCCTTTGAACCACCCGACGGTCATCTCCAACACCCAAACTAGCGGATGTCCCTCTAGCTAGCATCTCCATCTCTGTATCTATCTGTAGTTTCTCCGTCAACATTTCTTTCTCGCACGGAGTCTTGCTTCCTATCACCCACACTATATATGTCTCTCCATACATATGAATTTATAGGTTGGTCTCTTTTGCACAATCGTTGCGCCTCACTCCCTCTGCTCTCCATAGATGCATGCTCCAGCCCACGCCACTATCTCTTAAAGACAAAAAACACATGCTCAATTGTCGGGACTTCTTCCATGCATTCTCACATGCATGCATATTGTCATACCGATCCGTCTCTCCCATGTCATTGATCTTATGACTTATGTCTTCTTTCTTTTATCTCGATCAAGCGCGCGCACACACACACATACCACGTATACATGTATACCGCTCACACATGCACGTTCAAGGTCTCTATGTCTCCATATGTAGTTAATTACCCTCAATCCTAATGCCTCATCGAATCGTCCGCCTGGATGGGTAAAACACACACTCACACTTAACAATCTCCTTCTAGCTACCTCCCCCGCCTCTCACTCTTCCCATATATCCACGAAACCAATAAGACCATCCCTTAGTTTAATTCCCGCCTACATGCACCATCGATATATAGTAGTCTTCCTCGGTGTCTCTCGAACAAACACGTTCTCTCGAAGTCGACTCCTCTCACGCGCACACACCTTCTCTCCCCTCTCTACGGGCATTTTCTCTCTCGCACCCCATCGTTGGTGGCCTCTGCCATACACATCACCTCTCTATGATGAAAGCCATGCACACTTAAATTACATCCGCCACAGAGGACCCCGCGACACACACACACACACACGCATGCACCCCCAACACACACACACACACTAAGACTCCATCTCT